>NC_062538.1:19754307-19761807 GCF_022655615.1 Tachysurus fulvidraco
ATAGATAGATAGATAGATAGATAGATAGATAGATAGATATGTAGCCCAGGTCCTATTTTATAATTCAGATTTTTTTTTTAAATAAACAAAAAAGTGATTTCATTTCTGTAACAGTTGGCTGGCATTAGCTTGTGCACTGATTCCATGTGGCTAAACAACTTAGCAAACAAGTTAGCTAAGTTCGACTTAGCAAACAAGCTAGCTAAGTTCGATTTATTATAGACGACATCATGGTTTAGTTGAAAAAGTTTGAATAAACATGGCTACTTTGTTGTATGGGGTGAAAAGTTACTGTTGTAAGCAAAAACTACACCAAGATAAGTAAACGTTACTAATGACTAAAACGTGACCTGACATTCGTTCATTCATTTTCTACCGCTTATCCCAACTACCTCGGGTCACGGGGAGCCTGTGCCGGGGCGCTTTATATCCCCATCTGTGTAAAGTACACTTTAATAAAAAAAAAAAATTATTAATATCCTCCTTTCAATTTAAAGGTTCTGTTATACTAAGGGTTAGGTTTATATTCATTCATTTTCTACCGCTTATCCGAACTTCTCAAATCACGGGGAGCCTGTGCGTATCTCAGGTGTCATCGGGCATCGAGGCAGGATACACCCTGGACCAACCAATCACAGGGCACACACACTCTCATTCACTCACACACACACACTACGGACAATTTTCCAGAGATGCCAATCAACCTACCATGCATGTCTTTGGACCGGGGGAGGAAACCGGAGTACCCGGAGGAAACCCCCGAGGCACGGGGAGAACATGCAAACTCCATACACACAAGGCGGAGGTGGGAATCGAACCCCCAACCCTGGAGGTGTGAGGCGAACGTGCTCACCACTAAGCCACCGTGCCCCACGTGACAGGACATGCTATAGATAAATAAATAAATAAATAATTAGCTACAGTTTGTTGTGATGTTGTTATACAACCCTGAAGTTCTTAGAACAGCAAATCCCCAAATGCTTTATTTATCATATATGACATAAAGAAATAAAACATACTTTTTTTTATCCTTTTATAGTTCAAATTAATTTTGTTATGAAATGTCCACAAATATGTTATAGTGTAATAACGGCTATAAACACTCCATCATCTGTTTTTTTTTTTTCTTCTCTCAGCCAATCCAGGAAAAAGCTGGTCACTCTGGTTTGTCTCTGCTGACAGCAATAAGAACAGGATTTATGTTTTTCCGAAGCCAGACTCCTACTAGCACAAGGAGCCATGTTCATTTTGAGGCACTGTGAAAAACATCCTGATGTTGTTGGGCAAGTCGTACACAATGTGTTATTTAAAAAGCTGTTCGGAATTTCGGATGCCATGTTCCCCGAATCCCACGTGTGGCACGGTGAGGCGAGAAAGAATCAGAAATCATTTGCATTTCTGTGAAACGCTTTGGTTTATTCATAGGTATAGAAGAGGGAGGAAATAACAGCGCGGCTTCCTGAAGCCCTTCCAAATGGGAAAGTGAATTCTGAGCCTAAAAGTGGTAAAGGGAACGATGCTGTATGTTTTTCTACGGAGGTTGAATGTGATGAAGAGTGACTGGGGAGTGAAACAAACATCCTGTGCAAACCTCATTCTGGGTTAGGGGACAGACTTCTTTGTCCAAAATGAGGTACACACACATGGTTATGGGGATATTCGTTTGACATTTACCACATGGCCGGTGATAGCAACCGTCATTAAAAACAGCCCATGATGTTTATTATTGTGCAGCAATTTAAACTATTAGCTAAAGGTTCGGGAACTGTGTGTGACTGCTGCTGAACTGGAGATGTGTGAAGTGTGTAGTGGGAGAACATCATGTATAGGAGACAGGATCTGTGGTATTAATCACCACTTTGCTGTGTGTGTTTGTATAAACACACTAATCCAGCGCATACTGTTAAAGCACTGAGAAGTAAACAGTCCTGGCCGATGTGTTTACTGGAACAGGGGAAGCGATTGCACCGAAGACGCAGGATGAAGACACAAAAAAGAATAAGCTCGCTTTTTTGGAAGAGAACACGAGATGAGACTGGAACCCCAAATGTCAGTCCGTAATGTGAACGCAAATGTAAAGCTCCGTTCAGGAAACTTCAGAGGAACCTGATGGAGGAACGGTATTTTGACCCTCTAGAGAAATTCTCTGAAGGCATTTGGACGATTAAGAGATGCGAGTAGAAAAAAAACGGTGAAGTACCAAAGATGAATAGAGCAGTATGGAATGTCTTGATCAGGGTTTGGGAGGCCAGATTTAGGGAATAATAGTGGCTCTTTAATAGAGTTCATCAGCAGGCGGGGTGAGACCTGATACAAGCTGACAGCGGAACCGCAACTGCAACGTGAGCCCAGATAAAGAGATTCCTCAGTCTCGGTGTGAGTCTGCTTGTGAGAGAGCTATCGAGCCTCCAGCCACAACAAGTGGAAAAAAGTCTAATGAGGAATAAGTGTTTGGGGGATAAAAACACCAGAAACTGGCCACCCAAGACATTCGATGTAGGTGGTGAATCACAGGGCATCGGTTTGCAGTCGCTCGCTGTTTATTGAGCTACAGAACGATCTTGTTTACTAAGAGGAAACAGAAGAAAGCGGCAATGAAGGAGATGCAGTTGGCTGACAACTAGATGCGATAAGCTACAGATTACATGTGCTATCGCTTCTTTTCCTCTGATATGGCCTAATTGTCCTTATCGACATCCAGGCGATACGAGCGCTCCTCTGAGCCAAAACACACACAGACATACACAAAACAAAGTATCCTATGAGCTCGGGTTTCAACGAGCCACATAATAGCAGTAAGCGATGTCGAGTCTTTCTGTCGTACAATTAATTTCCCTTTCCTGCACTTCTAAGTTTGGCTCGCGTGAATGTTGTCCTGGATGGAGGCCAGCCGAACGAGAACCTTTTATAAAGACTCTTTGATGTAATACACCGACTGCTCGGTTCATTAGTTACATTTTGGGAGGGAAAATAGACTGTTTTACTTGCTAAATAAAGAGGTTTTAATTCTCCTACCAGTAGTAAATCAGTCAGGCATGTGATGCTTCACAAGTTGTCCTGATAACATCTGCAGCGCTGGCACACGAGCGTTCCTGCTATCTAATCTATTATGCTTTTGAACACCCAAGAAAATAAATAGAGCGTACGAAGACACATGCGTGAATCAGACCTAATCTCGGAACAAGCTGATTACCGCCGACACCTTGCTGTTTCTCTGCCCAATGCAATCTTGAGCTTGTTTTTACATCTAAAGAACCCAAATGCGTGAGCGAGAGGATTCCAGGGATGAACGCCCTGCTGCTCCGCCTGACAATAGATGCATGATTACAGCCAGGACTCGATACAACACGGGATGTAATTAAAGGCGACGACCTGCAGCGTCGGACCCCGAGGAGCATCCGCACCTTGAGACACGACGTGAAGCTAAAGCGGTGCCAAAATGCCGAGCCGACTCGTTTGAAGTCCGTGTGAGAGTGAGGCGTTAGCATTCATTTCTGCGCTAAACCCGGATCCCTGGTGAAACTCTAGAGCTAGAGGGGACGCGTTGCAAAATAGGACAAATAGGATGTTCTGGATCCCTGCTTAAATTCCTCTTATATAAGCTTCTCAAATTGTTAACACCAAAAGGGTAAAAAAATTCACAGCAAACAGCAAATCTATCCAAAAATGTGTTTGTGTGTTGTTCCCTGTGATAGACTGGTGTCCTATCCAGGACATGGACCAGACTCACACTTTGGATTTCCAAAAAAAGGCCCAGATCCATCGTGACCTTAAGCAGGATAAAGTTCTTACTTAAGTATTAAACTAATAATTGTCGAAGTGGAACTGGAGCAGAAACGTACAAGGTGTTTGCTGACCTGTAGTCTACCTTGATGTAAATTTAAATAGAAACAGATTTCTATTTTTAGATCCATTTATACGTTCCCATGTAGATCCTTAAGTTTCAAGGTTTGTACGTGCCATCAAAAAACGCTGGGAAACACCTGCCATGTCTCGTCGATGCTGTAAATCTCTCTTCCAGTCTTTAAAAGGCTTCGATTATTCAGACAAAGTTTATCAACACAAAACTAACCAGAACAAAGAAAGTTCTGACAGAAAAATAACCGCTGATCTTCAGTCAATAACTGCTTCTGCTGTAATCATGAACACGCTCATGACTCCATCCATTCTTTTGTCTTTACTCTTCTACACCGTACTGATTTATCGTCACAAAACTGGGGGTGTGTTACCTCAGTGTGTTACCCCATTATGTTACCTCAGTGTGTTACCTCAGTGTGTTACCCCATTATGTTACCTCAGTGTGTTACCTCAGTGTGTTACCCCATTATGTTACCTCAGTGTGTTACCCAAGTGTGTTACCCAAGTGTGTTACCTCAGTATGTTACCTCAGTGTGTTACCCCATTATGTTACCTCAGTGTGTTACCCAAGTGTGTTACCCCAGTGTGTTACCTCAGTGTGTTACCCCATTGTGTTACCCCATTATGTTACCTCAGTGTGTTACCCAAGTGTGTTACCCCAGTGTGTTACCTCAGTATGTTACCTCAGTGTGTTACCCCATTGTGTTACCCCATTGTGTTACCTCAGTGTGTTACCCCAGTGTGTTACCTCAGTGTGTTACCTCAGTGTGTTACCCCAGTGTGTTACCTCAGTGTGTTAGCTCAGTGTGATACCCGTTTGTGTTACCCCATTGTGTTACCTCAGTGTGTTACCCCAGTGTGCTACCCTAGTGTGTTACCCCATTGTGTTACCCGAGTGTGCTACCTCAGTGTGCTCCCCCCGTGTGTTAATCCAGTGTGCTACCACAGTGTGTTACCCTAGTGTGTTACCCCAGTGTGTTACCTCAGTGTGCTACCCAAGTGCGTTACCCCATTGTGTTACCCCAGTGTGCTACCCCAGTGTGCTACCAAAGTGTGTTACCCAAGTATGTTACCCCATTGTGTTACCCCAGTGTGCTACCCCAGTGTGTTGACCCAGTGTGCTACCCCAGTGTGCTACCCAAGTGTGTTACCCCATTGTGTTACCCCAGTGTGTTACCTCAGTGTGTTACCCAGTATATCTTATGGTTGGGCCTCATTTATATGGTGTAACAATGTCTGGTGGTCCGGAGCTTGTTTTTTTCCACATCCTATAAGCCTCTTCTGCATGGACACCGCATCAAATTACACACACGCATGAACGATCAGTTAAAAGAGGGGGAAATGATGGCAGCCGTGAAGTTGCAGTTGGACAGTAAGAAAGAGGCTGCGGCAATCCAACACAACAAACATGATTCGTCCTGACAATTATCACACCTCCAGCGTGATGACGGCGCGCTGAGGAATTTGTCACTTTCTGTTTAGTGCGTGTGGACTTGTTTGTGTCCGCGGGCTGCGAGTTATTTCTAGAAAGTCTGTGTAGCCCCAGTGTTGTGCGACATGATGCCAAATCCTCCGTACACATGTGCAGCGGTACCTGAGTGAGACATGTACACAGCTCTGTATACTTGGCTATGGGATCTATAATTCAGGTGGTAGTGTAAAATAAGAACATTCCCTGTGTGTGTGTGTGTGTGTGTGTGTGTGTGTGTGTGTGTGTGTGTGTGTGTGTGTGTGTGTGTGTGTGTGTGTGTGTGTGAGAGAAAGTGTGTCCTTGGCTGCATCCCAAAGCAGATGTCTCTCTCTCCATCATTTCGAATATATACCCTTATAGGGCTGCTTTGGGGAGATAATATCACGGCCCATAAAACGTGTAATTCTTTTTCTACACAAAGCCGGAGTATGTTTGTGCATGATTTAGGGCAACAGATACTTTTCTAATACGTCCAACCAAGCAAAGGAAGCTGGTTCTCATTTTAAGTTTATAAAATATATAAAATATATATATATATAGAAGCTCTTTTTAGTGAGAAAGAGAATTTATAACCACATAACAAGCCTTTGAAAATCCCCCTTCATCCATTTTCTGATTATTATTCTTTTGTTCTGTTCAAGGTCTCGGTAATGAAACGCAAATGGCTGGCATGAGTGGAAAAAAAAAATAAAACGTGGTAGTGTAGAGACTCCCGGGGCTGGACAGTATACTGAAGGCAACTCTGGGAAACTATGTGTGTACGTGCAGCAGGAAGAGGTCTAGCAGGCCGAGAGGGAGCGCGTGGACCACAACAGGGGGCCCGGCACATGCCTCATGTGCGTGTGCTTTTGTGTGTATGTGTGTGTGTGTGTGTGTGTGTGTGTGTGTGTGTGTGTGTGAGAGAGTGATGGGGAAATCATAGTTGGGATCCTCTCCCAGCGTCCTCCCTTTGGCGCCCAACACGCAAACAACAACCACACGAAACCCAAGGGGGGCTTTCGCTTCCAAGACAAACAATCAGCATTAAAGGAGAGGGAAAGCTTATGAATAATAAGCTCCATAACACACTCTCTCTCACACACACACACACACACACACACACACACACACACACACACACACACACACACACACACACACTTGTGCACATAAATTACAACAAGACCCCACAAGCAGAAGCTTGATGAAGTTCCATCAGAAGCTCGTGTAAACACAATGGAATGCCGCTCGCTACGAGGGATAAATCATCTGTGACCTGATACATATTCATTACCATTATTAGCTCTTCCACCATTACCACCATCATCACCTCCACCACCCCCACCATCATCATCACCACCACCATCATCATCATCAGTCACTCTGAGGTCTCGAGGGTCCTCATTGCATAAAAGCAAAACGCTGTCTGTCTGTCAGTCATTCTATTTATGTCTGTTTCCCTTTCTATATCTGAGATTCTGAGATTCTGCCTTTCATGTAGATTATATTTATGTATTTATATATAATACACTTCATCTAAATTCAATCTTATTTAAATTCAATTGTATTTATTTTATTTAATTTTTCTAAGAAAAAAAAGGGAAGACTAAAAAAAAATTTTAATTACAATTTTTTTTTTAATTCAAAGTGGCTGTCCGGCATCAACGGAAACGTATTTCTTTATTTTATGATCTTAAAAACGTCAAATTTTACATAGATAAAATTCAAACAGCACTCAAACAGTGAAATATATTCTGACTGGAGGTCAAAGTTTTCACTCCTGCTGTAGATCTGACTTATAAAACAACCCCTTCAGATGAGCCATGTCCTAACGCTCACTTCACAACGCGTGTCATGTGTCCGAAAGCCACATGGCTGTTGGGATGGAAGGAAAACGGTGTGCTACATCCGCATCACGGATAGGACAGAAGTTCTGATGACGACAGGATGAGGACAAGGAGGACCAGAGAGTGTGACACACAGGAGCAGTGAGACAGGACTGAGTGATGGAGAGCGAACATGTTCCTAAAAGCTTGGTCTGTCACATCCAATTACGCTCCCAAGCCCCGAGAGAGAGAGAGAGAGAGAGAGAGAGAGAGAGAGAGAGAGAGAGAGAGAGAGAGAGAGAGAGAGATGACACATAATCCAAAATAAGACACAATAATTGACATGAGGCACAAAAGTATTAGATA
>NC_062538.1:19766807-19806807 GCF_022655615.1 Tachysurus fulvidraco
CCCCGTCACGGTACCTGTCGCTTTACAAATCATTTTTAATTGACAATACTACGGATTTTTTCCGGACAAATTGATTCGCCGAACGGAAAACAAATGTGGCGTCGTAAAAGGCTGGACTGTGATCACTGTGGGATTTGAAGAACTCGTACACATTCTCTAGAGAACAAGTAAATCTGAGCTATCCGCTGTTTTCCGCATACATGGGCTCACAGAGGCGTGCGATTGGCCGGTTTTGCTGTGATTGACAGATCATGTGAAACCCCTCTGACCCAGAGTGCATTGCTGATTGAACTTCCTTGGCATTTGGATCTCCTGTTTCATCACTTGAGTTCTCACTGGATGTTTTTATCATTTTCATCAAACATAATAATCGGTGCTGTGTTCAGCAGCTTGTAGTAACGTTTAGTTGTCTGAATACAAACAGAACCAGGTGGTGTGATATGTTACCACCCCAAAGTTTATTATTACCCTATTGAAACA
The DNA here is from genome assembly GCF_022655615.1 of Tachysurus fulvidraco. NCBI lineage: Eukaryota > Metazoa > Chordata > Actinopteri > Siluriformes > Bagridae > Tachysurus > Tachysurus fulvidraco. The sequence goes on from NC_062538.1 coordinate 19,767,288, forward strand.
TGTCCTGAAGAAGACTTAATGTTGGGAAACTAGCTACGACTTGGCTGTTGCTATAGAAACAATGAGCACTATCTGGTTGTAACGAGTCTGTCTGTGTTTTCCCTTGTTTCTGTCTGCTGTCATTCCCTGATGTTAATTGTTGACCCCGCCCACCTATTTGTTACCACGGACATTTAATTGCATTCAATCTCTTCCTCAGGTGTTTTGTCTTAGTCCTTGTCTGTCTCCGTCTTGTGATTGGTTCTCATTCACTATATGTACTCTGTTTTGTTCACTTCCTGGTTGTAAGTTGTTGTTTAGTATGTAGCATGTTGTCTGTTTATGTCTCTGTTCCTGTTCTCTGTCCTGCTCAGTGTTCTGATCTGTTTTGCCTGCTTGTTCATTGTTTGTTTCCTTTTTTTGCGTATTAAAAATAGTAACTGCATATGGATCCGCATTCGCCTGTGACTAACTGTGACACTGGTAGCTGTTGCTGTAGAAACAACATCGTATTACAATGAGGTATAGCTAAGAATACCTAGGAATGATCTGTTGCTATAGAAACGATAATGTATTACAATGAGCTCTAGCTACGAATCCCTGAGTATCAGCAGTTACTATAGAAACAATAAGCAATGCACTAGCTACAAATCCTTGGGAAGGACATGTTGCTATAGAAACGATAAATGTGCATTAGCTACAAATTCCCGGGAAGGAGCTGTTACTACAGAAACGATAAATGTGTACTAGCTATAAATTCCCGGGAAGGAGCTGTTGCTATAGGAACGATAAATGCACACTAGCTACAAATCCCCTGGAAAGAGCTGTTGCTATAGAAACGATAAATGCACACTAGCTACAAATCCCCTGGAAAGAGCTGTTGCTATAGAAACGATAAATGCACACTAGCTACAAATCCCTGAGAAGGAGCTGTTGCTATAGAAACGATAAATGCACACTGGCTACAAATCCCCTGGAAAGAGCTGTTGCTATAGAAACGATAAATGCACACTAGCTACAAATCCCCTGGAAAGAGCTGTTGCTATAGAAACGATAAATGCACACTAGCTACAAATCCCCTGGAAATAGCTGTTGCTATAGAAACGATAAATACACACTAGCTACAAATCCCTGGGAAGGATCTTTAGAACGAATTCTGACTATGGTTCATCGTACTTAGCCGTATGTCACGTCACGTCACGTCACTTATTAGTACTGCATGCATCATGAAATGAATTAACACACAAGACAATAACACGTAAGGATTCACACGTAACTAACACGTGACCATTCACACACGTGACTCGTCTGACTGTAAACGTTTACACTTGCTTTAAGGATTAGCGAATTATTCACTAATGTCTGTGAATATAATTATTCGTATTAACATAGAAAGAAAACCATCACGTAGGACCTATTTCAGCTATTGTAAGTGTGATGATCGACAGCTTCTTCAGAGCATTCGCTCACTATCCTGTGCCGACTCGTGACCTCTGACCTGACCGATGTCCTCTGTCATAAAGAACACGTCAAACAGGCCACAGTAGATTAACGCACACACAGCCGACGGGTTGAGCAATAACACAAGATAAATGAGAATTAGTCACGAAAGCAAAGGTCAGCGCTAATCTGCACTCATTACATCAACAAAAAAAGGCAGATCAAAAGGCTGCAGAAGGAAAAGCCGCCCGAAACGAGCGTGCGGCTCGAAAGACAAACGAGATCTGCAGCTCTGTGCGCTTGACACCACACGCTTTACTAGCGTCACTTTACTCTCGCTTTGTCTGTCAATGAGTGATGATGAAGTGAAGAAGAAGAAGACGAAGGTGAGATGAATTAAAAGTTTTAGTGTAATGCAGAGGAAGGTGAAGGAAGTGCAGGGACGATCTGTGGAATGGATTCTTCCTTCGTCCGTTTTTATGTATGCATACGTGTGTGTGTGTGTGTGTGTGTGTGTGTGTGTGTGTGTGTTTCCTTTATTTTCTAACATTTCCTTTCTCTCCGAGCACAAACAGGAAGTGGGAAGCCTCTTTCTCTTCCTGAAGAGAGACACAGTGGGGGAGACACTCCAGCAGTGAAGATTACAGGGCGAACATGGAGCTGTTGAAACACACACACTCATCCTACAGGAATTCCACATTCTCTCTCTCTCTCTCTCTCTCTCTCTCTCTCTCTCTCTCTCTCTCTCTCTCAGACTGGAAATAGTGGGTGGATTTTACAGCAACATGGCTGCTCCTCTCCCTCTCACAGCTTTAAGGAGGTTATAATTTACTGGCAAGGGAAAATCGCCAATGCAAACGAACACGGAGCGTGAATTCGTCCTGTCCGCTCAATCAGAGCGTCACTTATACAAATCGATTCAAAATGAGAAACGCAGACCGGCTGCAGATCACAAGTTTATTGTATTTACAGTACGCTGTGCATTAGGAAGATCTGATTTCTGAGCGCTAAACTGTGTTTAAACCTGGGATGAGTTTCTCCCGCCGGAATATACTTATTATATTTGCGTATTTTCACTAACCGGGCGATTAACTCCGACGCTCGTGTTTTGTTTCGTCGAAGCTTCCTGAGTGATTCTGCGAGTAAGGGGAAGTAAAATCAAGCGAGTTTTTCTAATGCTTCAAAAGTTGCAAATGTCACAAAATACTGTTCCTCAGCTTCACACTCTGTTTGGGTTTGTGTTACACCGACTATTTAGCAGATTGTGCAGAAGAGCAGCTGCGTCACGGTCGCTGATCGCGAGGGGAGATGAATTCTAGCATTCTGAACCGTCAGCCTCTTATTTTGAATAACTCTATGTAGCACAGTGCAGAAAAACTGTGTGACTCTGTGAATGTGTGTGTGTGGTATCAGATGAAGTGATACTATAAAAAGATACAGCCTCGTGCTGTTGTATAAGAACCTAGTAGACACACACACACACACACACACACACACACAGACACAAATGTCCGGAGCGGATCACAATACGCCAGGACAGATGGCTGTGGAGGCGTTAAATATGCAGCATTACCGTCCTGGGTTACAGGCAGCTGCTGCTGCTGCTGTGGACGAAGAAATACACAACCAGTAGCTGCGGTTAATCTGCAGAAGGCGGTCTGAAGAATATTCATAAGTGTGGGCCGATGTTTGTGGTGTTTCTGGTAATCAGCAGGGAGGAAATACCGTATGTGCATGAGATGATACTCAGACTCTAACGTATATTGTCATATAACTGACTGCTACAAAAGCGCTGAAACTGGAGACTCCTTCTTCCAAATCCCTGTGTACCCACAGAGCAGCTGTTAGACAAAACCGATCAACACCGTACGACCAATCAGATTAGATTTCAGATTTCAACAACGCTGTGGTATAAAGTCGTGTACACGTCATGGAGTTCGATCGTTTCCGGTCCTCCGGCAGCGTTGGCGACGTTTATATTACTTTATTTCGGTGCTATTGTATATGTATAGGTGCATAGCGTCCCATAACGTTCACAGCACTCATGCATGATGATGACAACGACTTCAGACCGGAGTACGAGTCGTGCAGCAGAACTCACAACACCTCCTACAGGGGGATTCGGGTTCGGTATCGCCACGCTCTTCCTGGTTCATGTGACAGCTCTCACATTTCTGATTTTACATGCGAACCGTGCTTCATCTCAGACTAAACCTCCAGTGTGAAAAACCCCTTAGAGAGACTTTACGGACACGGTGGAAGGTGAGAAGTATGAGAGAGGAAAACCGGGTCTCGGAAGGGCTTCATATTAAGCTCTGGCGAGGCAGCTGTTATCTGAGGAACTGCACCATATGGCGCCGTGCATTTTATAGACATGGAAATCACAGCAGAACATTTACAGAAATATAGCTTGGTATGAAACACATATAGTACTAATAGTAATGTAATAATAACAGTTTTTTTTTTCCCCCATAGAGCACTTTTCTCTAACAACCTATCCAGAAAACCTGGTGCAGATATTCAAGGCTTTAGATCGAACGATGGCTTGTAAATGGACATTGTAAAGGAATATTTGTTTAGATGTAGCTCCCTTATGTCCCTCATGTTGTCATTTTTGTTTAACCGGTTTTCACAAATCAAAATGACAATGACATGATTCGGTTTGGAATAAAAACTGGGAGTCATGGCATATTAGGGAGCTGAGCTAAATGATCTGACTCACTGAAAAGACACCACGAATCCCAGCACTGGTGCACAGAATTTCAGTGTAAATGCCAAAACAATACAGCGTAATTCAAGTGGAAATATACTAATAATAAAACAATATATGAGGTGTATTAAATGATCCTGTCCTTAAATTAAACAGTTATACAGGACGTTTATATTTCACTCCAACTCCAGATTTCCTCCAAGCTTTCGCTGTATCACACTGACATGTTTCTTCATCGCAGTCTGTTCAGATTCGCGTGCTGCTCGGCCACGTCGGTCCGTTATCTCGGTGTCGATGTCTGTAACAGACACGAGGACAAGCTGCCACTGTGGCATTCGTTTTGCCCAATCAAACACACCCTGCCCCACTTTTCCTCTCTGTAGCATCTGCCTGTGTGTTTTGCCTAAGCGGTGTGGGTTTCTAATGGTCTGTTTTTCGCAAGACTTCACCTGAACGTGGCCTTAATGCTGGCACATGGACAAAAACTCGCTTCCTGAAGTCTTGAAGATTGCAATCTACTGTATGGAGATAACCAACAGACACGAAACTTTCACTAGCCCAAAGAAGATCTAGGAGATCCTGAGGTTCTGGTACATTTCACACCAACCCGAATGGTTCCAGGAACAATCCGAGTGACATCAACGACATCATCATTACGATGTGTAATGATATAATTGTTAAGTCAACACAACTTGCTTAGACTGGCTGAGGGAAAACTGCACAAAACAACCCTTAGAAACGTTTCGGTCATGCGGCATTTGTGCTGTTGACTGCATTGACCGGTGGCCAATGGAAAAAAAGCACAGCTCCAGACAGGTGCCAAAATTTCTGGTACATTTACACACTTGACGTTTTTTCTCCCTGAAGTGTTCCAGTGAACACTGACACATCCAAATAAGAAATTTCCATTAGCTTCACACACAAACCCATACTGCTTAACCCTTCACATCCCAGCATGCCTTGCTCCGTCGACATCATCGGCACTCAGACGGAACTGATTACAAGGTCACTACTTCAAAACTTCAAGCATGACGGTTGGTGACGCGGGACGTAGGGCAGCAGGTGCTCCGGCGATGACCTTCCGCCTCATGAGATCGGCTCTGGTGGCATCTGGATCAAATGCTCGCTTGGCCCGTGCCTCTCCTTCCTCTCTCCGAGTATAATTCTGAGCATGTCTGACTGCTTTAGTGTTATATTAGACTCTCCTTCTCTTTCCTCTGTGTGCCAGGATTGCACGCCGCACGCACCGTGCGCACTCCCCAGAGTCTCTAAAGGTCACCTGAGCATTAGGAACACCGAACACCGATCACCGAACACCGCTGCAGTCTTTCACACATTCGCTGCTTAATAAATAGATGCTGATGATAGACATTAAGTCACAATCAGGGCCGTTCTCCGGTCCGGACTCTTGGATTTAGAGTCTATAAAATGTCGGACTTGGTGTCAGACAGAAATACTGTGCTCATACTTCGACTTCACTACATCGATTTCGCATCTCTCTACCTTAAAAGGACAGAGCAACGATAAAAGGTATCCGTTTAATGACTGGCCCTCTGGAAAAGTGATTTTTAACCACATCCAGTTTGTATTTTCCCAACACAGGAGAAAGAAAATCAAGAAAGATCAGCACAAATAACAGACCTGAATGTGTTTGTTTAATTATGTTTGAATGAATTGGGTCTTTTAGACAAATAGATAGATAGGAGAGAGTGAGAGAGAGAGAGAGAGAGAGAGAGAGAGAGAGAGAGAGAGAGAGAGAGAGAGAGAGCGTGTGAATGCTAGCTCCAGGCTTATTTCCTGTGGCTTATACTGTAGAAGCTGAGATGGATGCGCGAGCCGCCGGATCGGCCGATGAGCCGCGACCATCAATGGCGTTTCATTGTGATGGTGGCACGCTGTGGCAAGATTAAGGGCTCAGTGAGTTATCAAAGGCTTAGTCTCTCTGAATTCCCTGACCGAACCATCATGGAAGGCCGCTGTCACTGCCTGCCAAAGGAAACGCTCGCATTTCTAATTCTCTCTCTCTCTTTTTTTTCTCGCTTGGCTCCCTACATTCACTATGGCAAGTGTCAGTCAATGACAGTGACAAGTTTTGATAAGAGAACGTGGACAACCTGACACGAGCGCCATGACCTACCTCTCTCTCTCTCTCTCTCTCTCTCACACACACACACACACACACACACACACACTCGAGTACAACAGTATTTACAGCGGTTATCACGCCACTCTCTACACAGCCGTAACCGACGAACAAAAGGTCACACGTTATGAATTTAACATTTAACATTTCTACTTAACATTCTGACCCGTTGTTCCAATCAACATGCTCGCTCGTACATCTCCAGTTCCAGTGGCTGGGGTGAATCATACTAAATTACTTAATGCCTTATACTCTGACCTCTAAAGAAAGCACACAGGTACACGTGTACTTAAGTAGGAAAATGTTGCATAAACAGTGATTCGCTTGAAAGACCTGATTCGTTTTTTCCTTTCTTGGTGTTAATAAAGACAAAAAAAAATATCCAGTTTTTTATATTCTCTTGTTTTTAATTATCATTATCATCATCATCATCATCATCATCATCATTATCATCATCATCATCATCACCAAACGCTTTTATCCCATTTAATCTTTTGTAGTGAAGTCTAATTAATCACAGCAACCAAGAATTTGCTGTATTAAATATAAAGTATAGGGGGGGTACGGTGGCTTAATGGTTAGCACGTTCGCCTCACACCTCCAGGGTTGGGGGTTCGATTCCCGCCTCCGCATTGTGTGTGTGGAGTTTGCATGTTCTCCCCGTGCCTCAGGGGTTTCCTCCGGGTACTCCGGTTTCCTCCCCAGTCCAAAGACATGCATGGTAGGTTGATTGTCCATAGTGTGTGAGTGTGTGAGTGAATGAGAGTGTGTGTGCGCCCTGTGATGGGTTGGCACTCCGTCCAGGGTGTATCCTGCCTCGATGCCCGATGACGCCTGAGATAGGCACAGGCTCCTCGTGACCCGAGAAGTTCATAATAGCGGTAGAAAATGAATGAATGAATGAATGAATGAATATAAAGTACATAAAAAACCTAATCTAACTATGTACAGTTTATTAAATGGTATAAATGTAAAACTACATGCTTTTATTGGATGTGACCCCAGTAATGAGAGACTGTAAACCCCTCAATTCAAAAAAGAACGACAGAGTAAAAAAAAAAAAAAAAGAAAAAAAAAACAGAAACAGCCACCGAAATGGCTCCTTCCACTGACTTGGCTTTGAAGAGCAGCTTAAATAAATAAGAGTATTAAAATAGCCTCTGTGCTGGACGAAGATGATGAATCTGAGAGGGAGGAGAGGGCCCGGCCCTGTAATCGACTCTGAGCTCCTGGCCAACAGGAAGCTGTGAGGGAGTGTGTGTACAGTGGCTAAGGCCAATTAAAACCGGAGGAGTGTGGAACATGTCGGAGCTAACGAGCTCTCTTCCCTTGACCCCTGACCTCTCGGAGACCCTGATCCAGAACGCATACGGAGGCAACGGCCGCTGCCGCGACTCCCCTCGGCTTTCGACATCCCCTCCCCCGCCGTGACCGCAAGGTCTACAAACACATGTTTGGATCCTTCGCTGGAGCTTAACCACATGGCGTTTATTTCCCTCATTTTTACTGAAGGTCTACGGTTCAGCTTAAGTCTTTAAACAAAGAGCAAAAATACACTCAGCTCGTGTCTGCCACATTCCGCCAAAATTTATGGGCTCAATTCGGCCGCGCTCTCTGCGAGCAGTTCGGGACAATAAATAAGCACCAAATTAATTGGCAGAATTTATGAAGCCACCATTTACCCCAAGGCACCAGGGCCCCTGATGCACAGGCAGGACAATTACTCTAGTTATAAACGTAGCAAGAGGTTGCTTTTAGGGTGGAACTGTTTCCCGAGCGATGTCAGTAAAAAAATGTGTTATTATTAAAAAAAAACACCTGGAGGAAAAGGACGGACAGAGAGACTCAGACACCGAGCCATTACCCGTTCTAATGAAACAACAAAGGCAGAGCCAGGGACCGTTCCTTCTCCTGCCCAGTACCGAATTTGCTCCCACAATTTAGCCTCTTCAAACATGGTCCATATGTGAGTTCAGAGCTGGCAATCAGAACCCATTAAGGAGCAGGCGGCTGAGTTCATCAGGAAAAAATTAGCCCACCGCTCGACCGCGCTCTCTCATTGGCCGCTCGCGTGGAGCTCTGGGTTTGAGGGCACCCCAGACATTCCTGTGGATAATCTTTTCCATTCCTCCGTTCAGCGTACTGAGAAGAAGCCCAAATCTCCAGGACAAGGCCTGCATTGTGAGGTGCTTCAAAAAAAATAAAATAAATAAATCTCTTATACTCACATCATACAACACTTGCAAAAAAAAAAAAAAAAAAAAATATTCATCATCTTTTTTTTGCTTTCCTCCTCGCACTTCTGATTCGAAAGAAAAACCAAAAAACAAAACCGAGTGCCTCTAAAACGATCTGGCGAGACGGGAGCACGGGGATGCTGCATTTCTCACGCTCTCTTTCCAGCAAGGATTTGCTTTTACGGAAATCCAAAACAATATAAAACCGCCGGAATCTCGAGTGCGGCCACATCAGTGAGTGCAGAGAAGTTCAGGAGGATCAGCTACGGATCAGCCGTACGCACACGCACACACACACACACACACACACACACACACACACACACACACACACACACACACACACACACACACACACACACAGACTCTGGTTGGTCTCCTTCAGGCTCAGAGTAAGATTTACAGCGACACGTTTTCTAATTAGAAACGTTGTCATTACTCCTTCTATAAACGTGAGACTCCAGCTGAGCTCACCCTGACTTTTCCACATCCACCACTTTTAAAATCTGCCTATGACAAACCGCACCAAGCCATGCGGCCTTTTTAAAGACTGCCTTTCCGTCCCCCTTTCATGTGGGATATGCGGAGAACATAATAAAAAGACAGAACTAATTTTCAGCAGTGCTCGCTGGCTTGCCGGAGCTCCGTGGAATCCGAGCAAACGTAAACAGCAACCTTCTAACGGCGATACTAGAATTACCACCGGAGTGTAAATGGCTTTGAATATTTCAGCAAAGTCAAACAAGCCTTCAAACAAAGCTGTAAAAAACAGAGCTCCCTGCTCTGTCAGCGAGCTCAATAAAGCATGCTGTCTGACTGTAACTGCTCCAGAAACACACACACACACACACACACACACAGACACACACACACACACACACACACACACACACACACACACACACACACACACACACACACACACACACACACACACACACCGCCCCCACTCAGGCCTGTGACAGTAAAAATGTAGTTAATCAATCACACGGCCCTCTGAAGGCTCCACAAAGAGACACGTGTGTGTCTGAGACGGTGTTCAAACACGTCCACCGTGAAGGAATTTAAGAAAAAGTTGATCTCACTAGTCGTTTTTTTTTTTTATTATTAAAAAAAAAACTCTACAGTACAAACACTCATAAAGAAAAAAAAAATACTATCATAAGTCTCCTACAAAATACTTTTCTGTATTTGTTTTTAAAGCGTGACTGACATTGACATGACTGGTTGCGTCCTTGTCAAGCCACAATTACTCTCTAACCAGTTGACAGGAAAAAGCATGTCGGAGACAGCGCCCATCAGTGAAAATTACACGTTACTTCAAACATTTAGCAAAAGTTCAACACTAGTTAGGTTTCTACCTGCCCTGTAATCAAGCGCTTGTCTACTCCGTCATTAACACCCAGTGAAATTTTAGGCTGAGTCTGTGGAGCTGTGGTGCTGCTATTTTATATGCTGGCAGTTTGCACGTTATAAAAAATATATAAAAAGAAACTAAACACACACACACAAAAAAATAAAAAATAAACATGGTTTCAATCTTTCACACACAGGAGGACACGATTAACTCGTGTGAGCTTATTTCTGACCTTTAACTCCAATCGTCATGACTGAAGTTTTGGATTCATTGAAATAAATTTTTGGGCATGGTGGCGTAGTGGTTAGCACGTTCGCCTCACACCTCCAGGGTTGGGGGTTCGATTCCCGCTTCCACCTTGTGTGTGTGTGGAGTTTGCATGTTCTCCCCGTGCCTCGGGGGTTTCCTCCGGGTACTCCGGTTTCCTCCCCCGGTCCAAAAACATGCATGGTAGGTTGATTGGCATCTCTGGAAAATTGTCCGTAGTGTGTGAGTGTGTGAGTGAATGAGAGAGTGTGTGTGCCCTGTGATGGGTTGGCACTCCGTCCAGTTTGTCCAGTATCCTGCCTCGATGCCCGGTGACGCCTGAGATCACCGCAGGCTCCCCGTGACCCGAGGTAGTTCGGATAAGCGGTAGAAAATAAATGGAATAATTTTTTTATAAAATAATAATGAAAATAAAAAAGTAATGAATTCCTTTCTAACGAAGTTGAAAGATCTTACATTACAGTACACAAAAGATACACAAAAATTCAGTCCCTCCAGGGTTTTGCAGAGATCGATGCAGTCGAAAATAATTGATTTTATTGTCGTTTTGTTGTGAAGCTGTGCTTTTTTTTTTGTGGAAAAACTATTTAAACGACCGAAATCACAAGCACCAGGATTCTTCATTTAAACTCTTATCAGTGAAGATGAATACAGTATGTAATGCTTTTCTATAAGCGATGTCCTCCTCATGTCCAACACACGTGAATCGGACCTGCGGAAAATCTAATAACGCAAACTCTCGGATCTGAGCTCGGATCAGATCGCTAACGATATCTAAACACCTTGCTAGCTATCACCTCGTGGAATCTTGCTTCACTATTTGAAATGAAAATACCGAGTCGTTTATATAGAATATTTGAAATGTTAGAAAGTGACACTATAAAATAAAGGCAATGCTGTGATGCATCATTCTCCGCATTCCGCGCTGACACGGACATGTCGTGTTAGCCGGAATCCGCCGTTCTTGAGCTCTATGTGGAATAACCCATTTCGTATTGTTTTGTACGCTCTGTAAATCCGATTGAATGTAAAACGCTCGAAACACGAGTCCGAGCGAATGGAAAACTCAGTGATGTGTAGGTTACATGTGTGGCACACAATAGGCTTCTTGAATGTGGCGAGCTGTGGATGGACTACAGTGCAGGCTTTGTGTGTTTGGCAGCTGCTGAGTGATGAGGCTGTGTTACCTGTGGAGAGTCTGCGCTGATGGAGAGGACACATGCCGCTGAAACAGGAGCAGGATTCCCCCGAGCGGCCTCTCTGTGGGGGCGGCGCCAGCGAGCACTGGGGTTTCAGGAACCCTGCGTGAACAACAAAACATCATCACACTCGGTTAAACCGGACATTGTCAGATTAGATTTAGTACCTTTTAATGCCACTTCCGGTGTAATGAAGATGAAATTTGTTGTGATAATACAGTACACACTCAAAATGCGTTAAAGATCAGACATAACGTGTCTACATGTCTACAAGTCGTCGATTTTTCTTGGAACTAACGTACTGGTTTACTCCTAGACATACAGACAGACGGCTGTTATATAGAATCAGATGATCGTAACAGAGAAGGAAGTTACAACAGAGTCAGACAATTATAAGAGACTCGGATAATTATAAGAGAATCGGACAGTATTATTAGAATCAGACAGATTCAGACAGTCTAATCAGAATCAGACAGAATCAGACAATCTACACAGAATCAGACAGAATCAGACAATCGTAACAGAATCAGACAGATTCAGACAGTCTAATCAGAATCAGACAGAATCAGACAGTCTACACAGAATCAGACAGTCTACACAGAATCAGACAGTCTACACAGAATCAGACAGTCTACACAGAATCAGACAGTCTAATCAGAATCAGACAGATTCAGTCATAGCAAAACCGAACAGTGTCATAACAGAACCAGACAGTATTAGATTAACATAAGACAATCCAACGGTCCTCATAACAAAATCAGACAAAATCAGACAGTAATATCAGAGACTCCTTTGTTATCTCTCTTTTAAACTCATCAAACTACAGAAAAGCCTAAAAAAGCCTTAATTCTCTGCATCGAGCTAAACAAACAGGAAGGCTAGCACACACAATGACTTAACTATGAACCAGATATTTAAGAAAAGCAGCGACCTCATGACTCCTCCTGCCTCTGTCTCTGCCCTTCAGTGGCACAACGTGACCCATTCAACCCCTAACATTTTCAGCTCCATCCTGTACCACATGACCCAAAGCCCTCAAGGCTGTAGATGCCCCAGGCTCGCCTCGATCTAATGCCGCTTCCCAGGGCTCAACAAGTGGGTGGCACATGACTCTATGCTGGTGAAATGCCAGATGAGACAAGCACGCCTGCAGGGGGGTAGGGAGGGATGCCAAGCTGTGCATTTTAGAGGTCATAGGTCATTCTGCACACTAATGTCATTAATATGACTCATGGATTCCATTTGAAAGGGAACAAGAATAGCTAAATGCACTGTTACGTCAAGTCGAAATTAAAAGACGTGCTATAATCGGACGCATTTTTAAGTTTAATCCAGCATCCTTAAAACTTCTTCGGCTTGACAGTTAGCATGACGTCAAACACTTTTAGCTATCTAGAATCATTGTCCATCCGAAAAAACCTCCAAGGAACCGATTTTAAACTTCAAACTTTCAGGCTTCCTTAAAAAAACAAACCAATTTATTTTAGAAACTCGTGTTGTGATGTCATAATACAGGCTCATTATGCAAATTAAAGGATTAAAGATGCTGTTAGTGACTATCTGTTAATGTTGAACTGTTGAACTGTTATTGTTTAGCCACAAGTCTATTCAAGAAGAAAACACTTAACAATTAAAGGTTAATAATCATTATAAAACTGAATATTTCTTTAATAAATGTTTCTTTATCAGATACCACATGAACCAAAGCCCTCAAGGGTGTCGATGCCCCAGGCTCGCATCGATCTTACTGAATATTTCTTTATCAGATAAATGTAGAGCCACGTTCAGAAAATAAATTAGAAGAAAATGTTAAGCAGATACCGTGGGTTGGTTTGGTTGAACGCTTAAATGTTCCAGGTAGACATGTACAGCCAAGGCTTTGGTCATTAAATAAAATTACAACAAATGGCTCTTCAGGTAGAATCATATGAAAAAGAAAGAAAGAAAGAAAGAAAGAAAGAAAGAAACATCCTTTAAAGAGCTTTTATTTTTATTTTTATCCCACTGTAGAAACCCTACAAGGTTCTATGACGGTTTCTAAATTACATTCGATTCTAAGAAGAGACCCTTAAGGAAGTGGCATTAAGGTAAAAATATAACATTTTTGTCTCTTTCAGAAGCTTGTTTAAATGTAAAATGCTATAAGACTACAAGCTAATAAACCAAGAACGATAGCTTTAGTTTTTATAGTTTTTTTTTCTTTAAGGGAACTCTAAAAGGTTCCTTGTAGAAGCCTGTTACAAATGTTTTCCATATTATAAACACTTTCAAGAGCTTCTAGAAAAACTAAACAAAGGGTTCCCCCTAAGAAAAATCTCCAAGTAGAATCCATCCCTTTTCTTTCGTACAAGAATAAGTACAAGAACCCATAACGATCCAAAGAACCCCAGAGGCACCCATTTTCAGAGTCCATGAACATGCTATTTGAGGCTTGGTGGTTTGATTGTGAAATCCCATTTGTGTCACCATGTAACAAATCCAACATGAGTATTTCCAATTTTCGGATTCATGAATATTCATAAGGCGTGACGTTCTTTACGGAGGTTGAAATGTTTCTAGGTCATTTCTAAAATGTTAAAAACATATCCAACGATTCATTATTCGGTACAGAATCAGGGGTATATGTAAGACATCGAAGATAGATTTTCACGGTAGATTTCCAGCTACCTTATTGAGTAAAGATAGAAAGACAGAAAGTCGAATCTCTAGACTCAGAGCTTATGGTCTAGACTTTTACAGAAGTTTACTTTCTCTTGTCGGTGGAGGCTGCAACGTGACTCAGAGCTGATGGAGAGGATGAGTGAGTTCATGCTCTGTGTGCACCACTGGAGCTATTTAAACAAAGTTTGCTTCTTCATTTCCGGCTATAGACCTTGAGGACTGGAACAAACACTAAGAGCGAAGGGCAGCAAAATAGCCTCGCTTCGGTCCCTGCTCAATAAAGCGCTTTCACTTCCACCATGAAAATCATGTCATTCCAGATGAGCTCAGACTGTGACATTTAAAACAGACGCAGGGATGCTGAATTAGTTCCTCGTGATAAGTCGTCTGGGAAACCGAAGCTGTGGTCAAGTGTAGGAGGCCTGGGAGAAGAAGTGGAGGAGAGCAGGATGGAGATCTAGGGATGAAACTGTGTGACACAATCTACAGCTGTTTGATTAAAATCATAAGTTCCAGAGATAGACATCAGGCATTAAGTCTGGGACATGGTGAGGGAATTGGAGGAGATAAGCTCCAGGTTTCACGGAAAACGAAGGAGATGATCTTTAATTAAACTTGACTACCATAATAACATCCTATCATAATAACACATATATTATAAATGTTCCAGTTCTAATACCAAGCTTGTATTATAAAATTACTAGAATGTAATCATGGTCTCATGGACCTGGTGGATAATATTTAAGAAATAGAAAACAAAGAAGTGTGTCGTTATAAGAAAATAATCCACGGCCTGTTGTCCTTTGTATCGTTTAGTACAGCTGTAAACAATCATTTCCTGCCAAAACCGCTGTTAGAGGAAGTTAATCAGAACCTTCAAACCCATCAGAATTGAGAATTTAGAAGCTCTGTGGTATAATTTCATGTAATGTTATGGATATAATGCTTAATTTTTTTTACAAAAACGTTCCATGACCACTGCGCTAAAAACCGTGTATAGCATAATGCTAATTAATTCTGATGAATACATTTATGCCTGAATAAAATTAAAATCGGCATCAGTAATAGTCAGTACTTGGTTAGTCTCTAGGATACTATGATTAAACATTTGTCACAAAAAAAGTGTTAATTGACCTACATGCATGTGGAAAAAAAGTTAGCGTATATCCGTGATGAAAGCATCAATAACATTTGCTTTCACCAGGCTGGATCTTGTGTCAGTGATTTATTCCAAAATCCCTTATAAAGTTAATCTGCTTTGTGGTCCAGCAGCAAATATTCTGAACTGAACTAAAGAAAGACAGTCAATGACACATGCTTGCTTTCTCTGAGGTATGTCACTAAACATTAACACATGAGCTGAGCCTTCCGTACAGGCTAACGCTAACCCGACTAGACAGCGACTGCCCGAGAAATGCTCAACATCACAGAACGAGGAGCGATTTTTTTAGACGAACGGCCAAGTCGGCTAGTCAATTACACGACCTAAACGGTGGCGTTCACTACAAATGCTAGATGATGATGGAAAGGCCAGGGTTTAACGTTTGTTCTTTCTCGTTTAAATTCCACACAACATTCGACATTTAGTTTGACGTTTCACGGAAAATAATCTATGTGGATATTTCAATTGGATCTCTTTTGTGAATTTTATAGTAAAGTAGTGTGAAAATGTTTCGGTGGACCAAACAGAACAAAAATTCTGGCTAGATTTAATATAATTATCTGTAGATTACTCCAGATCCCTAGATATGAGCTGAAGCTGACTAAATGACGTGTATATACGGAGAAAGGAAGCACCCCCAAAGCTCAGCATGTGCTAAATCCTGGGAATTAATTTAATTTTGCCTTAATTTATAGATTTGGTTTTCGATTGCTTAACTTAGCCATTAGTCCTTAATACTGAACATCAATTACTCTAATGTGCTGTAACTAATTGACTATTTCATTTGCGATAAATAAGCGATTTAAATGTGATAGAAAATATTTTTAGAAAACGTGTACAGTATATAACCGATCATGAGTTGAAGCAGCTCAGAAGTTTTCACAGTGTGAAAAACCTTTTCCACATCTAACCACGTTTCTTGTGTAAAATGCTCCAAAGAAATAATCCTGAATAAAAACAAGGTTCGTTGTTTAGGTTTAAATTGGTTTAAAGTCTAAAAAGCGTGTTAAGGAACTTTGTTTGTTTACTCGAGCCGACCCCGATGACCTGTTTGTTTTCTGATCAGACGCAAGTCGTTTTGTCTGATTAGACACGAGACATAATATTATCAAAATACACATTGAGTGAAACTTCTGAAGATCGTCTTTCTTTATTTTCAAAAGATATTGCGATCCTGACTGGCTTACAAATCCAATGCACAAGCCTTTAAGCATCTATTAAAAATGATTAGTTCTCAGCTAAAAAAAAATGCTGGTGAAGGAAATAACTCTTAATAGTAAAAGTATATATTAACAATAATAGTAAAATTTATAAGCAAAACGATAATGAGAGTTTTTGCTGAAGTTCTACAGCGTTACACAGTTACACGGGCCTCGTAAAGCTTCATGAGTCATATTAAAATCTTCCTTGTCCTTGAACGCTGAACCGTGTGTGCAACAAGTCTCTATCTAATGGAGTGGTCAAAGAGAGTACTGACTAACCAATTATCCTTTCTGAGCACATCCTCTCTACCTGTGCCATGTTCCCGACCCGCTTTTAGTTATAGCGCAGCAGATTTTATTTCTTCTCTTGAGTTGTGCGTGGATTCAGCTCTGGCACTCTAACCTCAGATGTTTGCTTTTCACTTAAAGAAGTAATCAGAGAGAGCAGCGTCTCATTAAATTCAATTACAGCGCTGACAGTTATTGTACACTGAACAGCCTCGACCTCTCCCAAGACTTAATCAAAGCCCATCGGAGATGACAGTACCGACATTGTTGAGTCTCCTGAATAAGCCCCATTTGGGCATAAGCTTCCCCGGTGCTGGGAATTCAATGCTCTCTGTCCTGATTTGCTACTTGAGCTCTATTTTTGGTTAGATGCTACCAATCAGCAAGAAGAAAATGTCAAGCCTCTCGTCTCTTCGTGGCCTTCGATCTACAGATGCTTTAAAACTAGTAGGCGCTTTATATCCCCATCTGTGTAAAGTACACTTTAATAAAAAAAATCATTAATATCCTCCTTTCAATTTAAAGGTTCTGTTATACTAAGGGTTAGGTTTATATTTTCATTTTCTAGCGCTTATCCAAACTTCTCTGGTCACGGGGAGGCGTCATCTCAAGCGTCATCGGGCATCGAGGCAGGATACACCCTGAACGGAGTGCCAACCCATCGCAGGGCACACACACACTCTCATTCACTCACACACTCAAACTACGGACAATTTTCCAGAGATGCCAATCAACCTACCATGCATGGCGGCGGCGGGAATCGAACCCCCAACCCTGGAGGTGTGAGGCAAACGTGCTAACCACTAAGCCACCGTGCCCCCGGTTAGGTTTATATACGCTACAAAAAAAAAATCAGCACAGATGTTGATTTATTGCCGATTGCAGCTTTTCCATATGCAAAAGTCTTATCCAGTTTGAATGTTCCAAAATTAGCATGTTATTTGCTACCTTGAAGTGCAAAATCACCTTGGAATCCCCAAGGTGAATTACAGCAGCTTAAAACAAATCAATGTGTAAATTAGTACAAGTGAAAGTCATGTATTAAATGTATCCCAACCTTTTTAGTGCAAGAATAAAAGCATTACTCAATTAAGATTGTTTTCTAAATGGATTTTTTTCACATATTTGATCGACAATTCGATCAAACTTTTCTGCATTTTGTCTTGTCTTTTAAACAGGCACTTTCTGTTGTTAGCATGTCTTGATGCTTGACTCGTATTTTTGCCACTGTGCCAAGTTTCGGTTTCGTTCCGTGGGATCAGAATTCATAACGTCTTACGATAAACAAAGAGTGCAAGCAGAACCTCATTCAAACGCTGCCGAGTCTCCGAGTCTATGCAATTATGCTTTTGCAAATAATCTGCAGCGTGCCCACTAACCGTGCATGCAAATTACTGCGCACATAAATTAGTACTCGTGTTCTTAGTAAATAAGGACTCAGATTTTTAAGAGCTCCTTCAACAGATCGCTATTGAATCAAGATAAAAATCGTAAAGCAATTGAAAAGGAAAGGCTTAAAAAATGATGTTTTAATCTTTTTCTTTTTCTTATTATTCCGGTCTCCATGTCGTTAATCAGAGAGCTTTAGAGAGAGGGCAGGACATTAAACCGTGCTGAAATTCAAACCCTGATCAAGACCGTTCTGGAGATCAACAGGTTTTCTCATCTAGCCCATCAGAACACATCACAAGGAGATGTCCTGCTTTATACACCTTTGTACTCCTCTATTCATAGTGGGATGTAATATCATTTAAAAATAGCTCCATTTTAAGAAATTCTGCCTAGATAAGAAATTCAGTTTTGGCATTTCATCTGTTAAACACCGTTTTGGACCTGAAAGGTTGACCGAGCATTAAAATACACAAAAAATACTCAAATAAATGACAAAACCCATTGTTTCACATCTCAGGCATATCTATCATCATACCCATAAACCAGACTCACATATCACCTCCGCTGCTACCGCATATAGATCCTATTATACACCTAAATATACCCCAAACACAGCAGGACACCGAGACTGACGATCCTTCCTGTCTCAGTTTCCTCTGTACACTAAAAACCGAGCCACTTTGTGCAAGCTGCCATACAGCTGTGTTTAACTTCAGCACCTGTGCTATACGACAGCTTACATATCCAGACCGCTAAAAGCATCTAAAGACAGGTGACGACAAGGTTTCCTGTACAACCCGACTTAGACGTGTGTGTGCTTCGCTAAAAAAAAAAAACGTTATAGAATTAAAATAAGCTGAGAAGGTATATAAAGTTAAAAGTCGAATCTGTTAATATAGAGACGTGAAGTTTGGGGATGTTTCTGTGCAGGGGTGTGAGTGGGCTGCGCTGCTAACGGACATGCTTGTGGTTGCCAACACCGTTTTTTTTATTTACAACCCACTTTCTATATTACACACGGGCACGAAAACTGTCAGTTGCCCAGGCGTGGCATTTTAAACGACGAGACCGCAGCTTAGATTTGACATTATAATGAAGGTATCTCTGACATTCTTGAAGGTTTCTTTTATGTTGTCTATAAATTTCAATATTTTACTGATATTTTTTTGATGGATATTTAATTATTTTAAATGCACAACAAAATATGTACATGTTTCAGACATATAACCTTTTATAATTGTAATAAGACCCACATCATTTCGCTTGTGTCCAGTAAAATAATACTTATAATTCTTATAATTGTACAAAAATATATATTTTTTGCTTTAACTCATGAATCCGAACAAAGCCTCACACCCGAAAGGAGCCGTCCATTCATCCATTCATTCATTTTCTACCGCTTATCCGAACATCTCAGGCGTCATCGGGCATCGAGGCAGGATACACCCTGGACGGAGTGCCAACCCATCGCAGGGCACACACACTCTCATTCACTCACACACTCACACACTACGGACAATTTTCCAGAGATGCCAATCAACCTACCATGCATGTCTTTGGACCGGAGGAGGAAACCGGAGTACCCGGAGGAAACCCCCGAGGCACGGGGAGAACATGCAAACTCCACACACACAAGGCGGAGGCGGGAATCGAACCCCCAACCCTGGAGGTGTGGGGCGAACGTGCTAACCACTAAGCCACCGTGCCCCCCAGGAGCCGCCCATTACGCTACAAAAATAAATAAATAAACAAATATAGGAAACATTTTCTGTTCATTTCACTTAACTCGCCCCATCTGTTACGTTCCACAAGTTCCGTGTTCAGTCGGTTTTCCTGAAGATCCTGTGAACTTTTTTCAATAGTCTAATACTGACGTTTGACATCACTCTCCCAACATTACAGTAGCTACTATTTAAATGCTATTTAACGAAACACTCCGTATATTCTCTGCCAAAATTTTTCTTAGCAACCCTGTGAATCAAGTAAGAGCGAAATGCGAACGCAGCCCAAGAAAGCGTGAGACGTTCAGTAGACGAGTTAATCGTTTTAATGAATGTTTTAAGTTGAAAAAAATCCTAAAATAAATGCGAGTCCGAAGCCGAATCCTACGTACAAACACGGACGCTAATGTTACTCTAGTCTCCGTGAGCAGACGCAGCAATCGGAGGCTTCTTTTTTCTTTTTTAATTAACAATACACACATCCAACTTTAGTTTGTGTGCCTTAAAAGAGAAAGTATGCATGTGCTGCTGAAATATTAATGCCGTACCACTGTGTTTACTGCCTGCCAGGCACTCACACCCATACTTCACACTGACTGGCAGCTGAGCGCCGTGGAGCTGCTGTATTTTTCTATCTTGTACTTTCCGTCCTTACGCCACAGGGAACATGTCCTGACTGGAGTAATAATACATCTGTCAAAGCCGCGCTTCGTATACGAGCTAGATCAGAAACATCAAGCGGTCGTGGAGGTCTGATGCTGACCTGGCCGTTGTTTTTTTTTTTCTTCAACAAGAAGAGCAAAAAATGCCCAAGACTCAGACATAGACACAGAGGAGGGGACAGGAAGGAAATAGAAGGCAGCAGTAATGAGGTTAAGAGGCAGATTTTCAGAAAAACAGCCTTCGCTTGTACGTCAAACGTCGCTCAGGGGCTCATGGAGTAAACAAGGGCTTCTCTCATTCCGCTGGAGGATTCAGAAAGTTCCTCAGGCGAGCAGCAAAATCAAATTTGTGCGATTGGACTCACCGACCGATGGAATATAGAATCCTTTGATTCGACTTAAGATGAAGAAAATCTGACATTCTGTCCTTCATGTTCTCTTGATCAAAATCTGCTTCATGTCAGGAAAATGAACGTTCATCAGGTTTTGTTAATAAAGCTCTGCGTATAGGTGCATAAGTTTGTACCCCCTACGCTTTCTAGATACTCTTACCCTTATTTTGTCTAGCAAAAAGATTTGACATTTTAATGAAGGTATCTCTTTCCATGTCAGGAAAATGAACATTCATCAAGTTTTGTTAATAAAGCTCTGCGTATAGGTGCATAAGTTTGTACCCCCTACGCTGTCTAGATACTCTTACCCTTATTTTGTCTAGCAAAAAAAAAAAAGAAAGAAAAGAAAAACTTATCATGTTAGGAAAGATTTCAGATTTGAATTGTGCGACTGAGATCACCACGATGCTGCAATTCTGATTGTTCATAAGATTAATTTTCTTGAACAGATTTCTGTGACAGCGGTTCTGACTCATAGCCCAGGTTTATATTATAAGTACACATCTTAATAAAACTCATGTCCATACACGTTCTAGGTCGATTACCTTTTTGTCTGTCTCTAGTGCAAAATAATATAAAGCCCTCAAATGATATTTTCCGACACTTAAAGACTTTTTAAGACTATTATTATTATTATTATTATTATTATTATTATTATTATTTTGGGTGAGGAATACCCAAACCTAGGTTCTTGGTAATACCCAAACCTAGGTTCTTGGTAAAACATGTTAGATTCATTTCCAGAGAGAAAAAAGAGAAGCTGGTGAGGAAACAGCTGTTTAACGCTGCCATAACACAACTGATAACAGGAACATACTGTATTTTAAAGTTGGTTCATTTCAGCTGATATAGAACATAATCAACGTTTGCTGCTGGTGATGCTGGTGTTGTGTTGGTGGTGGTGTTGTGTTGGTGTTTTGTTGGTGTTGGTATGTTAGTGGTGATGTGTTGGTGCCGTGTTATGTTTGTGGTGGTGGTGTTGTGTTGGGGTGTTAGTGGTGGTGTTGTGTTGGTGGTGTTGTTTTGTTGGTGTTGGTGTGTGGTGTTGTGTTGGTGCTGGTGTTGGTGGTGTTGGTGTTGTGTTGGTGTATTAGTGGTGGTGTTGTGTTGGGGTGTTAGTGGTGGTGTGGTGGTGGTGGTGGTGGTGCTGTGTTGGTGTGTTAGTGGTGGTGTTGTGTTGGTGGTGGTGGTGGTGGTGGTGTTGTGTTGGTGTTGGTATGTTAGTGGTGATGTGTTTGTGCTGGTGTTGTGTTATGTTTGTGGTGTTGGTGTTGTGTTGGTGTGTTAGTGGTGGTGTTGTGGTGGTGATGTTGTGTTGTGTTGGTGTGTTAGTGGGGGTGTTGTGGTGGTGTTGTTGTGTTGTGTTGGTGGTATTGGTGGTGTTGTGGTGGTGTTGTTGTGTTGTGTTGGTGGTATTGGTGGTGTTGTGTTAGTGTTGGTGCTGCTGCTGGTCGTGGTGCTCGCTGATTGTTATTTTTCCTACATCGCCATGCCCTTTTGACGATAAACCTTACTGTGCACTGTGCACAACATAAAGCGCACTCGTTCTTCTCGAAGCGAAGAGGATGAGAGAATCTTTCGCTTCTTCACAGAAAGGCGTCTGGACAAGAGTTTGGCTTGAAGTGTAGGCGAAAAAGGAGGCCAAATGATACGTACTCTGTAGCTGCACTTCCTGTTAGTGTCTGAAATGACCTGAGCTTAATGCTTCTCCACTCATAACAGTCTATTACAAGTGAGCATTAACCCTGTTCCCTGTCCTGACACAAACCCACCAAGATGTGATGTGATTGAGAGGGTCTCCCACACACACACACACACACACACACACACACACACACACACACACACACACAGAAACACAGCTCTGTTGCATGTGCTTCTTCTCTACTCAGTGAACAATGTCCTCCTCAGTATCTGACCCAGATTCCCATGGCGGTGCGGCAGACTGTGCAGCTCAGACACACTCATTAGCATCATCATATCTCCCTCCTGTCCCCATTAGCTTAATACCTTCGCCTCCATTCATCAGCGCTGCACACCTCTGCACTGGCAAGCAAACAGCAGGCGCAGCACCTTTCCTAATGAGGCATAAGTGTGACACAAAACACACTCGCTTGTGGATGATAAAAGACCTGTTTGTATTTATCTGGTATAGCTGTGGATGTTATCATTTTATATCTAATATTTATAATACATGTAGAAAACGCTCTCCTCTCTCTATATATATATCTGTCTCTCTCATTCTATCTATCTTACATTCTCTTTCTCTGTCTTTCATTCTTTCTGTCTCTCTATCTCACTCTGTCTCACTGTCCCACTCTCTCTGTCTCTATCTAATATTTTCTCTGTCTCTTATTCTCTCTCATTCTCTGTCACTTCTAAGTCTGTCTGTCTCTCATTCTCTTTGACTCTCTATCTGTCTCTCTTATTATCTGTCTCTCTCTGTCTGTCTGTATGTCTCTCATCCTCTCTCATTACCTGTCTCTCTGTAGGTCTCTCATTCTCTTTGACTCTCTATCTGTCTCTCTCATTGTCTGTCTCTCCCTCCCTGCCTGTCTGTATGTCTCTCACCCTCCCTCCCTGCCTGTCTGTCTCTCACCCTCCCTGCCTGTCTGTCTGTCTCTCACCCTCCCTGCCTGTCTGTCTCTCACCCTCCCTCCTGCCTGTCTGTCTCTCACCCTCCCTGCCTGTCTGTCTCTCACCCTCCCTCCCTGCCTGTCTGTCTCTCACCCTCCCTCTCTGCCTGTCTGTCTCTCACCCTCCCTCCCTGCCTGTCTGTATGTCTCTCACCCTCCCTCCCTGCCTGTCTGTCCCTCACCCTCCCTGCCTGTCTGTCTCTCACCCTCCCTGCCTGTCTGTCTCTCACCCTCCCTGCCTGTCTGTCCCTCACCCTCCCTGCCTGTCTGTCTCTCACCCTCCCTGCCTGTCTGTCCCTCACCCTCCCTGCCTGTCTGTCTCTCTCATTACCTGTCTGCCTCTCATTCTCTCTTCCTCCCTTCTGGTCTGTCTCTCTCCTTCCCTGCCTTCCTGTCTCTCATTATCTGTCTCTCTCTGTCTGTATCTCATCTACTGCAGTTCCGACTGTAAGTTTTATATTAAATGTTCTCTTTACTATTCTTTACTGCATTATGGTTTCTACGGCAACTAAACGGATTAACTAATGTGGGTAGTCGGTGCTATGGAGAATTTTTCTGTAATATACGTTGAGCGTTTTTGGTATGAGTCTCCAGTCTCCTGTAGGTTTCCAGATGGAGAAAATCTGTAGTTTCTCTGTAACAAAACATGGAAAAAGAAAAGAAAAGACGTGTCCAAGAATAGGACAGGTGTCCAGGATTTGGACAGCACGAATCTGGATTATAAATCAGCTTTTCAGCTTCGGACCTTTTTTTGAAAAACCACATGTGTCTAATCAACAGCAGACAGACGCTCAACGATTAAAGTCCCATCTGAAACTTGTAATCAGTGACGTTCTGGACTTCAGACGTTGTGAAGTCTGGATAGGAAGTAAAACATTCCAAAAAAAATTTCAAATCCCTAAAACACATTTCCGAGAGTCAGATGAAGCCAAGTCAATCGTTCAGCATCACCAGAGACAGGATGACGATTACACAAACGGAACTGAGCGTTAAAGTGCGTTAACGTGCTGGAAATTTGTGCATCATTTGTACAGAGGACGTGTTTCCTGGACTCTACATCAAGCGGAAACTTTCTTTATTTCTAAAATATCTTCAGAGCTGCATGAGACGTTTGAATTTTGCGAACAGGAAATTGAAAGAGGAAAATGTTATTGTTTAGTAAATAGCGTGTAGTAAAAATCTATAGCGGTACAGTGTGGAAAATTCGATAAAGAGACGCGTCGATGCTTTAAATCTGCATTATTCCGAATTTCCAAATTTTGAGCTAAATACAAGACCAAACTCGCAGAGAAAAATCGCGTGTGTGTGTGTGTGTGTGTGTGTGTATAATACTGCACAGGATTTTTGTCAATCTGAAAGCGAAACCGATTGAACGTGTGAATCGAATGAGGATCAGTTTCAACCAGCGAGGGATTTAGTCGCTTTGTAAACAGTCAAAACGTTTTATTAGCAAAACCGGTCCTCAGACTTGCGGGGACAATACAAGAGATTCAGCTCTGATTCATACAAAACCACATTCACAGAAATTTCAGCCAGGATTGTAGGAAATTTAGAACCAAATAAGAGTGTACAATTTTGGATTTTTTTTTATTTTTTATTATTATTTTGTAAATAAATGATTTTTCTCGCTTCATCGTTCTGAATTATTGCATGTAGGTGAAAGGCAAAGAGTAATACAATAATCTGTACTTAAAGATACTTTTAATAAATATAATACTATTAACCCTTAAAAGGAATTTTTTAAAAATGCGAACAAATCGTTTTTTTAATTATCGATTTGTTCGCATTTTTTAAAAATTCCTTTTTTTTAATGAAATATTATTCATATTTAATTATGTAATAATTAAATTAAATATTATTCATATTTAATTATGTAATACTTATTTAATTATGTGAATATGTGAATTTAAAAGGAATCTGTCTGCAAGTCTGAGGAAAAATTCTGGAAACTTCTGGCTTGCAATTTTAGGTGTAGCCCAATCAATATCGCCAAAAATATGTCTGGAAAATGTACAAAAAGAAAAAATTCTAAAAGAAAAAAAGTCAAAGTGAGATGCAAGCGAGACTAATAAAAAATATCAAATAAATAAAAATAAGATAAAAATTTGATTTGAATATAAAAAAAAAATTCAATTAAATAGAAATAAATTTAAATGAAATTTCAGCCGGCACTGTAGGAAATTTAGAAGCAATAAATATATGGATATAAATTAATAATTAAACACAGATGCTGTGCATATCGTGTATGCTTTATACCTGAAAATTTTTCCCCAAGTTTGATAACAAAGTAACGACCGCACATGATATCAATCAGGACTAAAACACAAAGACAGGCTGCTAGCTAAAAAAGATCGTTAGAAGAACTTATACAAATCATGAGGGTTGTAGCAACTTTTTTTTTTTTTCTGACATTGCTATCGTTTTTTTCTCTGTGCCATCAACACTGTTAGGAGTTTCGTAGCTCAACCTCCAAATCTCGGCGTGTTTGTGTTTGAAGCGATTCTTAGCTTCGTTCGCATTAATCGCAGAACAATGCCGGGTATTGGCACAATCCAGGCTCATCGGATCAGGTTGCAAACAAAAACGACTGTGAGTTCAGGTTTAAAAGCAGAATTCAAGAAACTTATCTGCTTACGCTGCTGCTGTAAGTCTCTCTGGAGGAACAAAATCTCTCCAAGTGGTAAATATAGAAAGGTACGCAGCACAAATCAGACAAACAGACAGACGAGTCAGACAGTGTAATGAAAAACAGAACGTATTTTAAAAAAAAGAAAGAAAGAAAGAAAAACCTAGATTGTGTCACATGACTCAATGAAGCACCATGTGGTCATTTACAAACCAAACAAATGTTGACTACAGCTTTATCTCTGGCTTTCTGTTCGTGCTGAAGGAGGGAGGGTGTAACCAAGTCCATGATGTGCTCCATACAGAGCGAATAAAAAAAAACGATAGATAAAGACCTGCGGCTATTTGGGACACAGCTGTGCCACAAAAAAGCAACACGGTATTACAGGGGCAAAAAAAATTACTCATAGGAAATAAATCGGACTGTAGCCTGAAAATAAAAGTGAGTTGTTGTTTATTATTATTATTATTATTATTATTATTATTATTATTATTATTATTATTGAGGGCACGGAGGCTTAGTGGTTAGCACGTTCGCCTCACACCTCCAGGGTCGGGGGTTCGATTCCCGTCTCCGCCTTGTGTGTGTGGAGTTTGCATGTTCTCCCCGTGCCTCGGGGGTTTCCTCCGGGTACTCCGGTTTCCTCCCCCGGTCCAAAGACATGCATGGTAGGTTGATTGGCAACTCTGGAAAATTGTCCGTAGTGTGTGAGTGTGTAAGTGAATGAGAGTGTGTGTGTGTGTGTGTGTGTGCCCTGTGATGGGTTGGCACTCCGTCCAGGGTGTATCCTGCCTCGATGCCAGATGACGCCCGAGGCTCCCCTTGACCCGAGAAGTTCGGATATGCGGTAGGAAATGAATGAATGTATTATTATTATTATTATTATTATTATTATTATTATTATTATTATGGGTGAGGAAATACATTTTTAAGAAATGAAGCAGAAGTTTTTGCTCTTTTTTTTAGAAGATAAAAAAAGCAGGATGTGGAAATAAAGAGAAAATGTCAACGTGCTCTGGGTAAATCAGTCACGTGGTGACTAAGACGTTGCTTAATGCAAAGATGTTTAATGCAAAGTGACGTCTCAACACCAGGCAAAAGACGTAAAAGAAAAAAGGGGCCGGACCTAAAAAAAAAGCTAGAAATCGAAGCTAGCTGAAGTTCTGCTAAATGACATCGGTCATGATACTTTTTCTGAAAAATGAGGAAATTATGTTGCTTTCAAACACTTTTGCACTGCGAGTTCGAACCAAAGACCAGCCTTGAAGGGAGGAAATTTAAAAGCAGATACTAAGCAAAAGAGACAGAATGTCATTTCAGTTTACGGAGAAACTTTGGCTAAAAGCTGAGCAAAAAAAAAGCAGCAAAATAGATTTGGATCAACAGAACGAGCTGACAGGCTGACACAAGGTCACACTTCAAAATAACTTAAATAAACCAATAAAAAAATAGACAAATAAAAAAATTTAACAAATTAAGGATAGATAATACGAATATTTAGTAAAGAATATATCTACAAAGAATTTAATAAATACACAATTAAATAAATAAAATATTAAATAAGTTTGAATACTTTTTGAAATGAGAGTGTACAATTTTGGATATTTATTTATTTATTTATTTATTTATTTATTTATTTATTTATTTATTTATATATTTAAAAAAAAAACATTCATTTTTACCAGGACAGGATTATTGTGTGTAGATTAAAGGTAAAAAGTAATACAATAATCTGTACAAAAATTTAATATTTTAAATAACAATAATACTATCGTCCCTCTAAATATTTTGTATATTCTTAATGAATGCAAACCAAACGATATTCTTGAAAAATCTGTCAGGAAGTTATTATTAATATTTTATGTAATTATTATTTAATTATGTAAATGTTTAAATCGAAAGGAATCTGTCTGAAAGTCTTGGGGGAAAATTCTGGAAACTTAAAATAAAATAGTTTTAAACTTCCCAAACACTTTTATTTTAATTTTATTCTTATTTTAAGTTTTTTTTTGTTGCTTTTTTTTCTCCTGTGTGAAGATCTTTTGTGTAATTGTGTTTGTTTATAGTATACATTTTGAGAATCGCAGCTGGTTTGAGAAATAGAATAAAAAGAGGATGAGGATGAGGAGGATGCTGAGGTAGTGCAGTGAATAATGTAGGAATGAGGAGAGGTGACACACGCGCGCTCACACACACACACACACACACACACACACACACGCACATGCACACGCACACGCACACGCACACACACATGCGCGCACACACACACACACACACACACACGCACATTTTAATCAATCTCTCTCTCTCGCTCTCTCTCTCTCTCTCTCTCTCTCTGTCCCACTCTCTCCACTGTTACAGGTGCAGTAAGCCAGAAAGATGTAGGCCGTCTGCACAGCAGCACAGAGAGAATAGCTCAGTGTGCAGACAGAGGGGGACACGCTCAACCACCTGCATCTGAGAGAGAGAGTGAGAGAGAGAGTGAGAGAGAGAGAGAGAGAGAGAGAGAGAGAGAGAGAGAGAGAGAGAGAGAGAGAGAAGCCTGGCAGATGTTTATTTAAGGAAGAAGCTTAATCAGCTAAGCGACACAGCCTGCCAGAGACAGAAAGAACAAAATGTGAGCAAAAGGTGTTTTTTTTTTATTTATTAACATTTGGATTCTTTAAAACTCAAACTCTGACCATGCAAATATCCATTACAGCAATAAAGCAAAAAATCACGGCTTTATTTATTTATTTTTTTACTTTATTGTTAAGGTTAAAGTGACGTGACATACGGCTAAGTACGGTGACCCATACTCAGAATTTGTTCTCTGCATTTGACCCATCCAAAGTGCACACACACACAGCAGTGAACACACACACACCGTGAACACACGCCCGGAGCAGTGTCGTAGCCGATACGTCAGATAAATCCGCCGGTAAAGAAAAGCAACGATCAAAATTGAAAATTCGTCACTGCTGTTTTATACGTTTCATGAATTCATTAAAGGTGTAAGAATCGTGATCACAACCTTCCCAGACCACATACACACCAATACACCAACACAAAAGATGCCCAAACATTTAACACACTTTTCATCTAAACCTCCTGTTTAAGATGAGAACAATTCTACACCATGTCACTATGTTTTTATGTTTTGGAGAAAACTGAATATTTCTGTCACTGGTAGCACATTTAGTGAGAATCCATCCAGGATCACGATTCGTGGTTGAGGATTAAATGTTTCCTCTCCGATAAGAGCGAGAAAATTCGATCAGGATTAATGCGGTTAAATGGAGCATGAGGCGTAGAAGAGTTTTGGTATTTTTTTTTATTTTTTCTCCACCGTCTCACGTTCTCTCGGCTCAACCGCTTCATTAGGTTCCCTACACAAAGGGAGGCTGGTCGCATGGGCCCAATTTGGGCCACAATAAAAATGTGGAAAGACTTGACCTGTGCCGTAATGGGAGTCTCTCTTTTATTTACACGGCGGCTCGGGCTTTAAAGACGCAAAAAAGGACGCCGACTACACGAGGGGAACGGAGGGAAGAGAACAGGGGCTAAATCAAAAGAGCGACCCGTAAATTCCGGGGACTTTCTCCAGATGTTGCAGAAATATTCACTGAAGCACTCCAGATGTGCCAGTTCTCAAGACTTCCTACTCTCCTTCTTGCATTGGGGGGGAAAAAAACCCTTCAACATCAACACGTCAGCTTTAAGTCAAAACTCTCTCTTTATCGGAAAGACTGACGGCTCTATGAGTACAAAGGTTTTAAAATAAAAATAAAAAACACACACACAAACACTTTTACTACTAAAAAAAAAAAAGAGAGAAGGGAAGGGACAAATAAATGGAAGAATTGTATGTAATGTTCCACAGTATGATGAAATGAAACACAATCTCCAGGTGGAAAGTGTTTTTCTTTTCAATGTAACACATTTAGTGGGAGCTGTGGTTAGTCCTGTGGTTCACACACACACACACACACACACACACACACACACACACACACACACACACACACACACACACACACACACACACACACACACACACACACACAAAACACACACACACACACAGCGTAAAATGTGCCAGGTTTTGCTACTCCTCCCTCAGGCTGTGACCCAGACACAACCTTTAACCCAAAGAGTCCCAGACAATACAAGAGCTACAGTATAAGCTTCTCTGTATAGTTTACCTCTTAAACACGCTTAAAAAAAGTTTTGCCAGACAAAATAAAAACAACACACACACATGCACACACTCGCACACACACACACACACACTATAATCTGAGGCTGTCTCCTTTTTGTAGCCACAAGCTGAAACACAAGAAACCGTCCTAAATGTGACACTTGAACTTGTCGGGGCCGTTTTCTGCAGGCGTTGGAATGTAAGCCCTGTGGAATGTGTTGCATTGCTGCCACACACACACACACACACACACACACACACACACACACACACACACACACACACACACACACACACACACACACACACACATATACACACACGCACACTTCCAGCGCCTGCTGCTCAACTCCCCCTGGGCTTTTCTACCCTAAGAAATGATCTTCAAGTGCCATCATAAGCATAAAGGCTCTGCAGACCAAAGCAGCTTGTGTCTTTAGTCTAGACAAACACACAGAACAACAGCCAAACCACAACCTCCTCCTGATCCGATGTCGTAAGTGCTCCTAAATTACTCGAACAATTCAACGGGAAATACAATGCACGCACACACACACACACACACACACACACACACACACACACACACACACACACACCAGTAGCAGCTAGTGGCACTCAGGTTTAAAGGGCTCTTGCTCACAGCTCAACAGCCACTTAATGATAAGCAGGATCCTCACACTCGGGTGATAAGAGCAGGACTTTTCTTCTTCTCAAAGCACACGGCTCTGATTAGCACTTCTGAAGCACTGATCAAACACATGTCTCATCAGTATGAGGCAAAATCCTGGAAAATGATCAATACAGCTCAAGCGTGAACAGAACACGATAGATCGTCAAGAAATAGAATGACGTCCCGATAGGATGTTTATCTCACTGAACACAATAAAAGACAACAAATAAATACTGATACAGGATTTTTAAAGTTTTGCCAATTCCCACCAGTTAACTAACTCTCCTGGACAGCGAAAGCTAATGCATGCGTGTTCTTAGACTTGTGACGCCAACCCCGGCATCTCGCATAACATGACAGCATTACACACACAGAAAAAAGCTCCTAATCCTCACAGACACCCATGATTGGCTAATATCACCGTGATCGATGGAGGACAGAGAAAACGTCACTCAAACCATTTTGCTACGCTGACAGGAAGCCAGGAACGATTGTTCATTCGCCTGGACTCAACGTCACAATTTTCAGTAATAAAGCAAACGCTCGAGTGAAAGTTTTTAATGTAAGTTTTCATGATTACAAATAAAATATCCTGAAAATTAAAATATATTGTCAGCAAAACAGTTTAAAAAAAAAAAACACTGATAGGTAGGTAAAACATTAAATCTTAAAAAAATAAAAAATATTTTTAAAAATCTGTTCAAATTATAACCATTAAACCAAATGATTTCAATCAAAATATTTTTAAATTTGGTAAAATTTATAAAATTATTAAAAAAATTTTTTACTATAAATATTGTAATATTAACATTATAATAATTTAATAATATAATTAATATAATAATAAATATTAAACTGTATTTGTATAGCTTTTCAGAAATATAGATTCAGGATATACATTTTTTAAATGATATCACTGAGGAGCAAGCCATAGATGATTGTGGTGAGGTAAACCTCGCTGAGATGATATGAGGAAGAAACCTTCAGAGGAACCAGACTACTAAAGAAACCATCTTCATCTAGGTGACACCAAAATAGTGTGATTATAAATAATTTCCCTTTTATTACTGTAATCTATAGTGAACATAGTAACTTCAGGAACATCACAGGATCTCTGGCTTTAAATAAACACCATCAGACCAAATACACACCAAAAACACCAACACAAAAGAAGACAAAACTTTTCATACACTTAGATCAGGTTAACACATGAACCACATCTATAGAGTTTGATTTATTTTCACATTAAAATTTCACCTAACCCTTGTGTTTAAAATGAGAACAATTCTACACCACTTCACTATGTTTTTCCATCCAAGGTTTTACCATCCAAGGTAATATAAGATAAATTAAAATATATCGTAGATATATATACTGTACAGGATGTCCAGCTGAACAGAAACCAGAAAAAGACTTACACACATCAAGAAAAACCAAAAGCAACCAAAAGTAGACCAATGATTTTTATGGGCCAATTAAAGTCAAGCAGACGGGTCAGTAAATGGACGTCTCTGGTCAGTCAGTGCTCACTGGAATCCTGAATGTGGTAACGGTATTTGGAAATTGAAGTGATTTAGAAATGAAGGCCACATGTGTCTTTATAAAATGAATGTAATAGACAGAAATAAGTACATAAGCAAATCGCCAACAATCGCAAAGAATAGTGCAAGTAGAGACAAAAAGAAGCTAGTACATCTACAATAATTCTATATTAAATGTGAATATATATATATATATATATATATATATATATATATATATATATATATATATATATATATATATATATATATATACACATACTGTATTTATCCACAAATCCTTCGGTAGGTTTCGGTAACGTCCCAGGCATTAAGTTGAACAACAGTATTACGCAGCAAACATCTACACAGTCTCGTCCTTGTTCAAGTTGCCACAAGGGGCTTTGTTTAAGGATTATAGTGAAGTTTTCCATCCAACTTTTTACTTGGTAGTAAAATTGAGTGCTCGAACATCCATATTCTCGCTTCATGCGTTCGGCAGTAAATTCAAGCGAGATGAAGTGTTAAATCAGTCTAATCCCAACGTTACCAACTGTTTCTAATGAAAGACAAACACTGGGCTATTTTGTACAAGTTTTTTTTAAAAAATATTGTATACTTTTTTTTAGTATTAAAGTTTAAAAAATGTAGAATTTATATTCATATTTTTGGATCCTGGTTTCATATTAAATGAAATGAAATAATAAAGAGAACAAAAAACCACACCATGTAAACTTTTACACAAAATAAACACCAGAGGCTTTAAAACAAATGCAAAGAAAAAAAAAAGTGGATTATATAATAGAATAAAGATACACTGAAATTAAGTACAATTAATTTTGTGGATTTTTAACTGAATTAACATTTTAAAATGTATGTTCATGTTTGGAGATTAATTAAAAATGTAATTTAATATTGATTTAATACGTGATTTGAATTTTATTTAAAAAAAAAAAAGTATTCAGTCTTTTAAGTAAAACAACGACCCGCACTCCAAATGAATGGAGGCCCAGGTGAGATTCAGGAAACAGGAGAGGAGAGGAAAAAAGTGGGCAGCAAGAAAGAAAGAACACTAGAGCTGGAGGCATCTACTACTTGTAAATCAGTCCTCTGAGTGCTGGGCTCAAGTAAAGAGGGAGTGGGGGAAAAAAAGAAAGAAGAACGTTTAGAGAGAACAAAGTGAAGAGAGATTGATCCTGATAAAAAAAAAAAAAAAAAAAAAAAAAAAAAAAAAAAAAAGCAAACCTGGTTCTCATAGAAAAAAAAATATGTTCCTGCTTTATCCTGGCCGTCTTGTGTTTCCTTGCAAATCCGTCCATCTTATCTTAATTCAGCGGATCACATTATGGTGGCTGTAATGGATCTGGGTTATCATAATTGCAATCGGGGGGCCTTAATCTGTCACGTTGGTTTTAGCCCTCCAGTGTAAACTGTAGCTTTAGAGGACAGAGCCACACACACACACACACACACGCACACACACACACACACACACACACACACACGCACACACTCGGACGTGCAAGCACACGCTGGTCCCTGCTTTTACTGTCACAAATGTTCACACAGAGTTTGGCGTAGTTCTTCCCAGACCACACACATCTCCCTGAGCAGTTATCCACCAATACGTAGTAGCACGTTATTTTGTTTACAGTGGTGCAAAAAAGGTGCATTTTTCTGTTCTAATTAACTAATGTGTCAATTTGAACCAGTTATTTGAAAAAATCTTGGACATACAATTTTTTTAATACATTGTACATATGAGTATGTAACTTTAAACCCACAAGCTAGTTAAGTATTAGCTAACTAGCATGTATTTATCACATGTAAACACAAGGAAGATTTCACGTATTTCATCAGTCAAGGTAAGATGTTAGTCACTATTTTATCTACATTATCTATGCTAGCTAGCCAGTTTAGCGCACAGATTCTGCAGCTAAATGTTTCTGAGTATCATCTAATCATTTGTCCGTTTGATTAAAAACAGTACCGCTGATTAATTTGTGAGCTTAAATGAGAAAAAAAAAAGACAAATAGAATGTCTGTGGTAACAAATTTGACCTAGACTAAATGTAGCTAACAATTTCAGTTTAATCTTTCACCTCAAACCATATATTTATAATAATTTAAAATAATAAACGGATTAAAACATTTGGCAGTCGCTCCTGCTATCCTAAAAACGTTAGCAAGCTAGTTTTCTGATTTCAGTACCAGATTTGCATTAAGATTCTCACAGATTTATGAAATCAAAGCAGCAAAATGATTCAAAAGATGCTACGACAATCAAGATCAGGGTCTTTACAACAAACTTGAACTTTAGCTAGCTTTAGCTATGGGCAGCTTAAGCGTTAAGGTTTTAGCGCTAACAGTTTCACGGTATGCTTTAATAATTTAGTTTAAAGTTTGAGATGTTTTAGTTTTTCAAAAAATATATATTTTATTTTATACATATTTTATTTTCAGTAATTGAAATCAGAAACTTTGTTCTATTTCGTAGTATTTAATTTTTTTAGCCGAAAAATGTTCTATATCATAGGAGGAACTAATCTTCTGAGTAATTTAAATAAACAGTAATAAAAGGTTCGGTAGTTAATATTATGTGAAAATTCAACACTGTTTTAATATTTTTTAGTCAGTCAAGCTGTGATACTGCAGGTGTGGGGAAATAGACCCCCGCTGTATTACTTTCCTGTCAATGGAGCACACTAGAGACTAGTACAATTTGATTACAAGCTAAAGAATAAAAAACATTCAAAATGGCAGCGCAGCTCCTGGGTGGCATTGTCTATCCCTGCTTTGATGAATGAATGCAGGAAGACAGGAGAATCGAATACAAGCGAAGACATTCTTTTTGCCAACGTGTATCTCTCTATTAAAATTCTTATTTCGAGACTCTAAGGATAGTAAGGAAAAAAAACTACAATACTACACAGCTACATATATAGACTAGCAGAGATGGAGGTGACAGGCACGGTGACACCGCGCGCTAAGCTTCAGGAAGCCTGCTGGCAAAATACAAAAAACCCCAAAAAAAAACCTCCAACCCCAAACCTGATTCATTCTCTTCCTGCCCCTCCTCCTCTCTGCAAACACACATACAGGAAATATTTCCATCGTCAGACTCTGATTATGATGAAGCGAAACCCAGCAGACAAAGTGGAAAAAAATGAAATACTACAAATTCTACAAAACCAGAAATTCCATATTACAAAAAAATAAATATTAATTATACTTGAAATAATAAATTTTGAATAATATGCAGGTTCGTGCAACAACGGCGAATGCTTGTTTGACGGAAAAAGTAGCTAATGCATGTTCAAAAAGACGTCAGATGACATCAGACGATTTTTTTTTTTTGTACGGTGACCTTGAGTGTTCAGAAAGGCAATTTTAAATAAAATGTATTATTATTATTATTATTATTATTATTATTATTATTATTATTATTGTTATTATTATTATTATTATTATTATTACTATTATTATGATGATTTATCACGTCACAGACTTGTTTGCATATTGTTTGAATTGTCTTAAAGAAAAAAAGGAAGATTATCTGAAGAGATTTGAATCGAATAGAATTGAATAGAATCTGAAAATAATAGGCTGTTAAATTTATTTTAAATTATTATTTTGACAATTTTTTTTTTTTGCATTTCTATCATGAAGGCAGTAAAAAAGAAGCAGAGGTTTGGAGCTGTCGAGAATTAGACGTGAAAGAAACAGTTACGAACGAAAGACAAACAAAGAAACAAATTCGAAATGTTGCTCCATGTACATCTCTAAAAAAAAAATCTAAAAAGTCACTTAGTCTATCTGGCAACCCCAGTAGGCATGTCACCACTAATTAAGCTAAGTACTGGATAAGACTATAGACGTAAGCTATTAAGTCCTATTCATTCATTCATTTTCTCCGCTTATCCGAACTACCTCGGGTCACGGGGAGCCTGTGCCTATCTCAGGCGTCATCGGGCATCGAGGCAGGATGCACCCTGGACGGAGTGCCAACCCATCACAGGACACACACACTCTCATTCACTCACACACTCACACACTACGGACAATTTTCCAGAGATGCCAATCAACCTACCATGCATGTCTTTGGACCGGGGGAGGAAACTGGAGTACCCGGAGGAAACCCCAGAGGCACCGAGAGAACATGTAAACTCCACACACACAAGGTGGAGGCGGGAATCGAACCCCCAACCCTGGCGATGTGAGGCAAACGTGCTAACCACTAGGCCACCGTGCCCCCCTATTAAGTTATACCTCTTTGATATTTTTATTGCGGTATTTATCAATAAAAGACAGATGTCAAAAATTTTGCAAAGGAAAACCCTAATGAGAAAGAAGAAAGAAATCTAGCTATTAAAGCTACTAAAACTTTATTTCCCAAACGGAAGCTACATCTGTGTATACGCTCAAGAACCCAGCGAATGTGCTAGAAGTCGAACAGTAACCCGGAAGGAGGATTGTATAAAAAGAAATACATCATCAAAAACTCACAAGTTACATGAAGGACCTGAAGGAACATCTCTAGTAAGTATACTTCAGTGCAAGTTCAAAAGCGTTTACATGGCGTTTACCACGATATGTTCTTTCACTTCCTCAGATTAAGTTAGACAGATAAATATATATTCTTATAGGTACTTGTACTGTATACACTACGGATAAACCTGACCAAAAAAGCCCTGAGGTGGACTGATTGCCAGAGCAGGGAGGTTTTGTGGAGAGTAAAGGTCAAGGTCTCTACTCTTTGTTTTAATAATGTTTTCAATCTTACTTCTGTGGGGATTCACACAACCACACAAACTATACAGACATCTAGACATTTAGTTACACACTCGACAACCGGGTCATAAAACTCAGGGTTGTGTTGTGTCATTTCTCTACTGTAATGACAATAATAACTTGCCTCAACTTCTATATTTATACATATATATACTTGAACATCCCACTTTCCATTAAAAAAAAAAAAATTTCCAAACAAAATAACGAATAACGTCCAATTTGTCGATATGTAGAAAAAGTACATCGCTGGATCTTCAGGTCCAGCGTTGTACTTCATTGATGCTCCATTACAGCTGTTTCTCTAAACCCGCTCGGACGGGATCATGTTCTATAGGCGAAGTCTGTAAAAGCATTTTTTAACATGTCATAACGAGTGAGTTTCTACAGGGTTTTTCCGACCAAGACAGATGTTTAATATGCATCAGCTGTTTAAAGACACAGAACATTATAGGATCGTTTACAATTACATATAACGTTAATCAATGGCATTTGTTCTTTTTTGGTGTATGGAAACCCTAAAGTTATAGTTATTGATGATGGAATGGTGTCCAGTGTTCTCAGAACTTGCTTTGTGAGGAAGAAAAACACTCACATGGAGGAATATGATAGAATTCCACCATATCCTAATGTTAATTTAATCTCTTCTGAATAGGACGTAAAACGATCCTTAAGATCCAGCAGGTATTTGTAGTTGAAGCTTCGGTTTCGTAGCTTTTCATCTGAATTTCCTAGCGTTCACATTGACATTGCGTGAAAACATGCATGATCGCTTTAAACCATTAACTTTTCCTATAAACCCGTTCCTATAAAAAATGACAGCTGTTGAATCCCTTTCATAAAAGGCAACCCAAAACTGGCAGGCTGTAAAAAAAATCTGCATGCTTTTAGAGGTGAGAGACTGCGCGGCCCCCTCAAACACGACCCTGTAAAATAATCCCCACACCGGCTTCTACCTTTGTTCCTGAATTATAGCCAGGAGAGGAATTTGCAACCCTTCCACCATGGATATGAATGTCAGTTTCTCCTCAAAGCCCATGAAGTGGCTTGAGTGACGGGGCGGAGAATAGCAGCTCCCACATCAGTCGGCTCCTGAGACGCCGTCGTAGTCTCCATGAAAGATATATTAAGGATTAAATGACGGGTTGGATCCAAAAGACCGTTCGCATGAATCTGCTGTGAAAAATCTGGATCTCAAAAGGTAAAGAGTAAAAATAGTTTGTGGGACTTTTCCAACGACGTGCTTGTCTTTTTGTTTTTTAGGAGAAACGGCAAAGAGGATCTGCTTTCTTAGCACAAATACAAGTCATTGAAGCTGAATAAATCATGATCTGATGTTAGCACAGTGGAGTAGGTGCTGCAAGCTGATGCAACAGCTAACAAACGGCCCACATGCCGCACACACACACACACACAAACACACACACACACACACACACACACACCACTCAAAAAATGACAATGCGGTTAGCTATTTTAGGTCCTTAAATTATAAAAATGTTCTGAATTCCACATCCATGCACCTTATTAAGTTAAATTAAAACGTTAAATTATTACTGTGATGCTGAATAACTGTTAATGAGTTAATGGAAAGTAAATAAATGAAAAGAAGGCACTGTGCAGGATGACGATGGGAAGAAAAATGGACATATTTATTAAGCTAAGCGTCTTTGAAGAATAGTACAATGCTTTGCATATTGCTGTTAAAAAAGGTCATCTTTACTCTGTCTTATCCTGACTGTGGTCTGGTGTCATTTTGTCTGCTTTTTTTTAGCAAAAAATGAAACAACCGCAGTCGTAAAATGCCTAAAATTCTGTACACGTATTGACGTCTAAACTGTGGAAAAATCCTTGCAGCTCATTGAACCCTCAGGAATCTCATCTTAGTGTAGAGAGAACGTAACAATGTAGTTTTAAGGTGTAACTTGACTCTTTCATGAAAAGGGACACAGTAACACTCCGGACTGACCACAGCCAGATAAGTAATACAATGGGCAAACTGAACTGTATACGACCCCCAGTTCATGAGCTCATCTGTGGGGATCTGCAAGTATTGGGTTACACTCGTTATTGTGCTCAGAGTTCTACTACAGTCAGCATCTATTTGTTTAGGAGGCGACCCTAAGCACAATCGAATGGGGATGAGAAGCAAAGAGGAAGATACTTGTCCCGGGTCTGATCGTGGCCTCGGTTATAAAGGCTCAGTGATAGAATGGGTGCTGGGATTGTATTTGTTTAGGATGTACATTGCATGACATTACAAACCAATGCAGCAAATCACA
>NC_062538.1:19809307-19914307 GCF_022655615.1 Tachysurus fulvidraco
ACTCATAACTACTGCAGCAGGGCCCACTCTAGGGGGACTCCATCCCAGTAGATGCGCGTCCTCAATCAAGGACATACAGTATCACCATTCAGCAGATGTTTCACTTTATTTCCTTAAAACAAACAAACAAACAAACAAACAAACAAACAAACAAAAAATAATCTGATTAAAACAAAGTAAAAAAATAAATCCACCAATTACCACAAAACAAATCCTTAAAACTTAACATGATCTTCAAACAGTTCAAGATTTATGACTTTTTCTTGGAGTTGAACGCACTTTCACTGACATTTTGGTGTATTTGCCATCAATTGCCTTAAGCTTCCTGCTGATAGTAAGTAGTGAGTGAGCCCTGCTTCTTCTCTCCCTAAAGAGAGCAATGCAGCAGAACTTTAAGCTTTAGTTTAATTCATTTCACTCATCACTTCGGCTGTAGAATCTGTTCAAACTGATTAGAAGGAGTCGTCTTTCATGCTAATATTAAGGGAAGGTCGATGCTCTGCTCAAACTCGAAGGTTTTATTTACAAATGTAATTTTTTTTAAGTTGAATAGTAATAAGCATATAAACTGCTTATTATATCATAATAAAGATATATTATATCTTTTGTAAGCAAGAAAGAAATATCACAAGGAAGCAATTCCTTAATATGTAAGATTTAAATTATTTGCGTTATTTTTATTTTTTATTATAGGC
Source organism: Tachysurus fulvidraco (assembly GCF_022655615.1). Taxonomy (NCBI): domain Eukaryota; kingdom Metazoa; phylum Chordata; class Actinopteri; order Siluriformes; family Bagridae; genus Tachysurus; species Tachysurus fulvidraco. The sequence goes on from NC_062538.1 coordinate 19,810,003, forward strand.
ATTTCTTTATGGGTTAGAGACATTTTTAGGTAGTGTTATTTTTTAAATATAGATATATATATAAAAATTCATATATTTCATTTTACTATATATGTTTGCTTTGCTACATAATATATATATATCATATATATATACATGTGTGTGTGTGTGTGTGTGTGTGTGTGTGTGTGTGTGTGTGTGTGTGTGTGTGTGTGTGTGTGTGTGTGTGTGTGTGTGTGTGTTTGTATATAAGAAATGCTGATTTTCCTTTCAGAGAACTTCTCTGATCAGCCGGCAAGTCCACTGACTCAAAACTGACTTGTTAAAAGGCTTGGATTGCAGAATCACACTGATCTTTGACCCCAAATAGAGACTTTGAAGAGGTTTTTTCAAGTCTAATCTTAAAAAAATAATCAAAGACAGCTGAAATCAAAGGAAGAGCCTGTCCAGAAGGAATAAATATATGAATTGGTTTAGATACAAAAGAAATTTAATGCTGCAGGTTGGAAATTTGGAATATGATCTGTTCTTCTACCTATAAGACTATAATATAATATAAGTATTTTACAATGAAAACTTAGTGTAAATAAATTTGTAAAATTATTATTATATTATTATTATTATTATTATTATTATTATTATTATTATTATTATTTATTTTTTTTAAACTATTTATAGTCACATTTAATATTGTGGAAACCTGTGACATGAGTCATAGCAGGCATACAGTCAGAGCTGCTGACCAATCAGATTCTGGCATATTGGAAAATAAAAACCAGTATTTTAGTTTACTCTTAGGAAAAATGAAAAATCATATCGAGAAAAAAAACAGGAAGAGAGAGAGAGAGAGAGAGAGAGAGAGAGAGAGAGAGAGAGAGAGAGAGAGAGAGAGAGAGAGCATGCTCATTTGTTCATCATTATACTGCTGTCATCTAAACGTGGTCATAACAACACTTTATCTCTTACTCATATTGCTGATTTTGCTCTCCAGGCACCTGTCCATGTGGATATACATGTATCATCGCTCTTAGAACTAATAGCAAGTGGAGAGAGCTGATGGCTGAGATCCAGCCCGAGGATGCTGAAGAGGCAGTATAGAACATCTCTTAGAATACAATGGCTTTTAGGGTGTACATGCAAATGTGTGTGTGTGTGTGTGTGTGTGTGTGTGTGTGTGTGTGTGTGTGTGTGTGTGTGTGTGTGTATTCACATAATGTCCAGGAACCAACCTGAAGGTCTGCAAAAAAAAAATTAAATAAATAAAAACCGTGTCGAGTGTATGAAAGTGCTTGGTGCAGATCGCCCAGCAGGACGATACATTATTAATGCAGCACACTGCGCATTAGAGATCAAAGCCGTTTGTCGACACTATTCAATAAACCCCAAGCAGCCGTGTCTGGGTTCCAGTTCAAGCCGAGTGTGTGCTGCTGCGTATGTGTGAATGATGCGGATGAAATGAACAGGGAGATTGACGTCCGGGTTTGGAGTCATGCGTCGACTCAGAGCAGTACAAAATCTAGAGGAAGAGCTGTTTTTGTCTATACAAGAATAGCTCTGATTGTGGAAGAATCAATGAGCTAAAGAAGTCAAGGGTTATCTCCGGGTTACGTGTTGATGACGTCTGCGGCTCGTCTGTACAACACCTACAGCAGGAGGATGATTTATTTCGAGATGAGATGGATTCCATCATCCTGGTTATGACAAATATCTATCTATCTATCTATCTATCTATCTATCTATCTATCTATCTATCTATCTATCTATCTATCTATCTATCTATCTATCTATCTATCTATCTATCTATCTATCTACTGTAACACTATGTCTCTTGATCTATCAGTCAATTTTTTTAAATAAAGTCTATCTATCTATTTTCTCTCTCTCTCCCTTTCTCTCTCTCTCTCTCTCTCTCTCTCTCTCTCTCTCTCTCTCTCTCTCTCTGTGTTTTTCATCGATCTGCCTGTCTAATAATGAATATTTCAAACAAACTTTTTCCACTTTATATTAGGAACAGCTGCTAAGCTAATTCATCTCCACTGCTTCTCTTTTATTTCACTCATCCCAAGGCAATCAGAGATTGTACCAGCTCCAGTTGTGTTCCGCATCATGATCATTTCAGACCTTTAGTGAGAAGAGATCAACCTTGTGAGCATCCTGAGGCATTTAGAGATGTACCAGCTCCAGTTGGATTCCGTTTCATGATCATTTCAGACATTTAAAGAGCAGATGCCAACTCCATGTGGTGTTTGAGGACAGCGACCTCCTAATCGACACACGATTCTCAGACTGTATCTGATTGTAGGAAGGACATTATTCATAATAACACTCTCTGGTGTTTATAACAGTTTATAATAATCACATCCTCCAGTGTCACCCAAATGAAGATGAGGTTCACTTTTGTGTCTGGATCCTCTCAAGGTTTCTTCGTCTTCCATCTAAGGGAGTTTGTCCATGAATCAGTCGTCTCAGTCGCCTCAGGCTTGTTCATAAATACAAACACATTTATAATTAAGTCTAATATTAATCAAACTTTTTATTATATTAATCTTTCATAATGATCTATGATTAACAAATGAAACTGAATCGAATTGAACCGTGACTACAGAAATGTAACATGTAAACATTTCTCCCAAAGCCTGGCCGTGGGGTTGTAAAACAGGCCTAAACGCTGTTTATGGCTGCATGTGGTAAAGTCATTTTCCGTGGTTGATTAAATTTGTGGTTTCTTAGGAAAGTAATGAAAGTTCAGAGAGCAATTTTTGCAAGACCAGCACACCACACCGCATGATGAGGACATTCACTGGCTGTAAGAACAGTCTATGTTCACCAAAACAAGTGCTAAGCCCAGTCGTGACCAAAAAAAAAAAAACTCCAGTAAGGAGCTTGATTTAGACTTAACTCGTAAGGATAGATGTGGATAAGCTTAGAGACTTGAGACTTAGACTTATATCTCAGAAAATTGACTTGAACTGATTGCTTGAAGCTTGACTGTGACTTACAGGTCAGAGATTTAAGATTTAGTCTCACATAAGAGTTTTGAGACATAGCTTGAAAACGTGACTTACAGTACATCCCAGAAACTTAGAATTTATCTCTGAATTAACTGTTTAGACTTTAGACTTTAGACTGTTTAGATCTTAAGACTTAACATAGACAGATATCTCAGAAACTCAAGACTTACTCAAGAAACTCAGACTCACTTACTCTGTCTATCTATTGCTAAAAAGCTTGATTTGGACTCAAGTCTCAGGAAAAAAAGAGTTGGACTTACAGTATAGCTCCGAGACTTGAGATTAGACTTGAAATTAAAGCTCAGTTACTAAAAGCTTAAACCCAGACATGTAGCTCAAAGATTCAAAACCTAAGACTCAAGACTAGACTCATGTGTAAGAAGTCTGAGACTTGAAACAGATCAAAAAATTGGACTCACATCTCAGAGAGTTAAGTAAAGGGTTGTCCTTATATTTCAGAAACTTGGAGTCACTTCTTAGACATTTACGTCTTGACTCAGATTTATAGCTCAGAGACTTTAAACATTACTTGGACTTACTGGTCAAAGACCTAAGACTTGGTATGGACTAAGATCAGAGATTTAGAGTTACAGCTTGACGTTGAATGTCATATTAGAGACTTAAAAATAAACTTGGACTCATAGTTCAGAAACATCTTCCCTGCCTCTGACTCACATCTCAGAGGCTTGAGACTTGATTTAAACCTGAAGCTCTGAAACATCAGACTTGACTTGACAGTTGTTTCGTGGTATTGTGCAAAACAAAGTCAAATCAACTGACACAAAGGGATTTACATTTTGTTCTTTGTATTTGTCTCTGTGAACATTATAACCTACTCGTGAGTTTTTGACCGCTGTTCTGTTCTGTGGTGGGAAAGTAGACGGACGTTTGCGACGTACGAGCGGCCGCCGAAGAGCCGCTCTGGCCTGATGATTACAGAGTGGAACAGCACTCGGGCTCAGATAGACGTTTAGCCTGCGGCCCACACTCTGTAATCTAAGACAGACACAACACACTCATTTAAACGCTTCAATTGTCCGCTCTCTCATCTGCCTGTGAGATCCAGCTATTTAATCCCTTTCTTTGCCGTGATTAATAGCTGCCTGACCTTTAACCTTCCCTCATATAAATCTTTGGAGGGTGTTGTGGGTCTCCTAGGCTCTTCATGCTTCAGACCACTGCTACTCTTGATGTCTCAAGACGTACACGCATGTCCGAGCTCTATAGCAGAGCCAATTTTTGAAGAAAGCTCTCATGCCTTGGGGTGTCACCTCTACGATGGCCTCCGTTGAGGTAACAGCCACATCTGTCCTTATAACTCTTGAGGACGTGATGAATGGACTTCAGGCTGTTGGGTTTCTTTTGTAGTGAAAGTATTTAATACATGCTAATCTATAATGCATGTGAAATTCTTTGAAGAGCAAATCAATCATCTTTCTAATGGATCAGAGATTTTTTCCCCCCAGAGATTTTTTTTTTCTCCCAGGTTTGTCATGTTGACATGAAAATTAAACTTGATTTTTTCCCCCCCAAGGATCAGTTACTTTTTAGTTTTTGGTGTGTCTCCTATTTATATCTGCATTAATTTCGGACATCTTCCTTCATCCGTCCGTTCAAAATAATTCATTTTTTCGATTCGATTTCATCTATATCACATCACATGATATGTCAGAAAAAAGAAGCAGTGGCATGAAACAATTGAGCAAGAGGCATTATTCTTTTTGCTAACTAGCCTGAGGGCCAACTTGTGGTCATCAGCAGTGATCTGCGGTTCACATTCTTAACCCGAAGGGGTCAGACGCTGTGCCGAGGGATCACTTCCCTATTTACAGAGGTTACTAGATCTGCTTGTGCAGAAATGGGAACAGAAACGAAACAGGAAATTTTCTGCACTGGAATGCATTTTATGTACAGTCCAGGATAATCAGTTCCTCAAGATTACATGTCTTATGCTGCGTACACACATACAATGACTCGCAGCAATGAGAGCTGCTGACCTCCGGCGGCATTAGCGACAGATGAAGACGTGTCCACATTAGTGAACTTTTTTCACCAACATCACTGAAGTCGGTAGAGCAGAGAACACACGTTGCTCCAAATCTCCTTCCAGAACGTTTCATTTGAGCAGCACAAATGCTGATCTAGAACGATATCGTGCTCACGTTATCACTATGGCAACCAGTAGTTGAAACATGTACCGTTACAGCAAATTGAGCAAACAGTGCCTTTGTGAATAAGTAAGCAGTAGAGCTCTGTTTCCTTCGGCTAGTTGTTCTTATAGGACATGAAATGGAATGGATTAGCAGTGTAGACCAATATTAATACAGTATACAAAGTAACGTTAAAGCATGTTAACATCACTGTTAGAGATATGTGCCTTCAAAAGGCTTCTCTGACAGTCACAGTGCGTTGATGACTATTCAGGTTATAAGGTTTATAAGGTTTTTTATGATAATAATTGAAAAGCCTTTGTCCAAATGCATTACACTGGCATTTTACTGTTAATCGTGCTTTAACTTTTAAGAACTATTATTCCTACATGGCATTTTGCTCATCACTATATCTATCTATCTATCTATCTATCTATCTATCTATCTATCTATCTATCTATCTATCTATCTATCTATCTATCTATCTATCTATCTATCTATCTATCTATCTATCTATCTATCTATCTATCTATCTATCAGACTGTCTCTTGATCCATCTGTCTTTCTGTTAGTTTATTGGTCTTTAATGCTCTTCATCCATTTGTCTATCTATCTATCTATCTATCTATCTATCTATCTATCTATCTATCTATCTATCTATCTATCTATCTATCTATCTATCTATCTATCTATCAGTTTAGTTTACTGGTCTCTCATTTTTTCCAGCTGCCTGTCTATCTATCTATCTATCTGTCTGTCACTTTGTCTGTATTTCTGTCAATATCTGTATTATTAATAAAAATAAATATTGTAGAAATTTGTCTGTCTGTCATTCTGCCTGTCTGTCTGTCTGTCATTTTGTCTGTTATAGCCATAAGGAGTGGGAGCTGTCTGGAATAAGCACAGCTCAGTAGTAAAGTGACAGCAACTCAGAGCGCTGCCTCATTATTTATCTTGGCTAATTAGGGCCCAGTGCTTGCAGTGCAGTTATCAATATTAAAGCTTATATGGCCATCTCTGCCTGTACGACAGCCACGTGATGAGTGAAGTGTGGAACGATGCACCGGAGGGGAGCGTGAGATTCAGCATACATCACTCTTTAAAATCATATTAAAGCCATATTGGCTGTGCTTCATTGGGCCTTGTGATAAATGTGCCACGTCCTGCGTTATTGCCATGGATGGAGCCGAATCTTCAAGACTGTCCGATCTGTAACTGCTCCATATAAAATGCTTTCAGAGATGAGAATTGAAACAGCGCAAAGTAGCACAGGAAAAGAAATATTGCTGGGTCTAATCGGCTACACTCACGCACACACACATTTTGACAATGGGCCTATGTCTGTGTATGTATGTATGTATATATATATATATATATATATATATATATATATATATATATATATATATATATATATATATATATGAAGAGAAAAATTATATATTCATTTGCCCTGACAGGCTTATTTTGCTCTCTGCAGTTTAACTGTATGACTCTGCTGGACCTCAGCTGGATAAACAGATCCTGTGGAGAGAAGTTCTCTTTAGGTACACGCTAGTCTCACCATTTCTTTCACTAAGGGGCCAAAAACAAATGGACTCCCTGGGCTATGGTAAAATTGCATGATGACTTGATTATAGTGCTTTGAGAAAGCCATGGAATATTGCCCTTGTCTGCATGGGGAAATGACGCAGGTTACTGAGAAACACTAGCTGCAATGCGGTTGATGGAAGAGAAATATTTTTACTTACGGGCTCGAAAACATTTTGAGCAAAGAGAACATATTAATTGCATAAGATTGGTTCACATTCAGCTCAATTCAAATGACAAATAATGTTATCAGGTGTGTAGTAAATAAGTACACTATAAGGCCGCTACTTAACTGTCAGGATCAATGTAGGTTTTTTTTTGCAGAGATCTATGGACAACCTGGACGTGTGTGCTTACTTGTTCAATAGCACAACAGTCGAATATTGTTATTTACATCTCTTCTACTCTCCCTTTCTATTTTTCCTAGTCAGGCACCATGACTGAGGAAGTGAGTGCAGCCGTCATAAATCTGGACACTTCCTTCAGCTGTCTTCCACTTCAAGGAGGAACTGCTACATACAGCATCAGCGCTCTCGCCCTAGAGCCCTCGACCCATCCCCCAACACACACACACACACACACACACACACACACACACACACACACACACACACACACACACACACACACACACACACACACACACACACACACACACACAAGTTTGCACAAATGATAAGGAAAAGGATGAGAAGAACAGACAGACAGCTTCGGGACACGCCAGATCCGGTTTCAAGCTTTTTGTTTCCCAAATAAACTGATCTCCACAAATTCCAGCACAAATTACATTAAGAGTTAAAACAATGAATGATCTAGAGCACGATCAAAGGACTAAATGAACACGGAACACCTGAATTCTTTCTGTAGAAATCTACAGGGGAAAGTTTAAAGATGATAAATCACCTCAAGTATGGATTCAGTCATCCTGGAAATCCGCAGTTCTGCATTCCTGTTTAAGAAATCTATGACTAGGGGCATGAGCAGGAATTTTGGACCCCCCTGAAACATTAATGCACTGAAAACATTTTTTGTTCCCCAGGATCTTTTTTCCTGAGCATTCTCATTACATCCCTGGCTGAGACCAAGACGGGAGAGGAAACCTTAGTGTTCTGGGTGCTTGTGCAGCTCTTAGAAGTTGATCTGGGAAACTATAGCGATTGAGAAAATATTTTCGAAATAAAATTAGGATATTCTGTTGTAGAACAAATTCAGGAGAGAAATATTTGAAATCTGTTTAAAACCTCAGAAATTCCCTTTAAAGCATATCACATCTCTACTTGACATTTTAATCAGCTTTCAAAGATAATGTAATAAAAATGTGGAATGTCGAAACTGGGAAAACAATTTTTTTAATGAAAAAAGAACAAGAAAGCTGGTAACAAAAAGCAGAATTGATGACAAATGAAATTTGTTAATTTTGAGGTTCCACACAAACTATACACAAAACTGTATAAAGTAGATGGTTGACAGTCTTGTATCTTGTATTTCACTTGAGAACCTTACGGTGTTGATGATAGCGAGCGAGATAATTATTTTTGCCCATAAAATAAAGAGTGAAAAAAAAAACAAACAAGAAAAAGATATATTGATATAAAAAGTACCTGTTTCTGCAATATTCTACTGTATTTTATAAAAAAAAAATAAAAAAATTACGGCTCAGCGATGCAAATTCCTACATTGGAAAGAACTACAGCACCGGTGTGATGTTCAGCTTGAACAAATATTTCACGCTCGAAATATTTCACGCAAAATAAAAAAGGAAAAAAGAAACCACTAATGCAGGACCTTTATTCTATAAAGGTCCTACATTCTTCATTCCCCTGGAACTTTTTTCATCAATACAGGGTAACATTTCAGAGAAAGTCTATAGAGTACAGTTGTGAAAGCACATATTTCTTTTTAAATGACACAACCTTCCTCTTCTGTGACATAGAGAAAAGTTTTCAAAGGCTTTCCACGGTACAGAAGAGTCCTCCAAGACAAGTGTAAAAACAACCATCACACAATGCCGATTGCAGCACGTGGAACAAATTTTTCGACGGGGAAAGGAGGGGTGGCTGTCTGAGACGCTGGGAATCAAGATGTGTTGTCATTGAAATGCATAAATGCATCTGTGAAATCCGGGATCAAAGAAACTCACGGCTGCCAGTCAAACCGCAGTCCTGCCATGAACTCAGACGAGGAGCTACAAAGAAACCTCGCCTCTTCTGCGACCTGCACTGCGCCACACCGTTGGCTTCTCTCTCTTTATTGTCTTTTTCGTTCCTGCATTTTTGCACTTCTAGATTTTGTTTAAAGCAAGCGAGTTGGGTCGTCTGAGGTAATTTATCATTTTATCAGCACATGGAGTCAATATGCCTTTGTGGCTTGTGCTAGCGATCTAGTACAAACGTCTGATACTGCAGCTCAGAGCATGTTAGTAAAAGAAGGTCTACATTTTATGTTCCTGATTGAGAAAGCAGAATGAGATAGAAGTGAGTAAAATTTGACACAAAAAAAACTTTAACAAAAAAAACAAAAACAAAAAAGATTAAGATTAGGACAAATCTCCTCCTGACCAATCCATCAGTGAGAGCAGTTTTAAGATTTGAAATATTCCTAAATACATATACATCAATAAAACCCCCTCACATTTCCTGAGACATTAACCGTTTTATGTGTTAAGTCGCTACACAGACGTCGGGCACTGCTAGCCCCGCTCTGTCGCCTTCACTTCGTTCAAAACAATGATGTCATGCAACTTTTTAACATTTCCAGAAGGCATGTCACGAAACAACTGCCCTCTATATGTCAACACCCACCCCACACACTCACACACCTTAACAAATCTGTTCCTCACAGATTTCTCTACACATTCAGAGGTGTCTACATTCATTATATCATATGAGTAAACAGTGAGAGGAAATCCTGCCGTGTGAAAACATCCTGGAAACTGTCTGTTTGGAGACTGCAGATTGGTTACATGTTGACTCAGAGACACAATCTTCAAATGTTTCTGATTAGACATCAGAAATATCCTGTCAGATTAGCTTCTGATAGCTGTCTAGCTAGAAGTAGCAGTGTTAATAAACGACAGTGAGGATGACTCATTGATTCACATTCCTACACTGAATTTCTCTCAAGTTAGTTCATGTTAGCTAGCGTGTTAGAAGATTTTGAACATTTTTAAAGTTAAAGTGTTAAAGTTATTAGAAGTAAAGTTTTAACATGTATTAATTCTCTCAGGAATCCTGCAGGTCCAAAAATTAATGTTGTAGCTTAAAATCTTCTCAGAAATTCTTTCAGGTTCGATCGTGTTAGCTATTTGGTAATGTTCATAATGAAAACTGTAAATGAACATTAAAAATCCTGTCAGAATGCTGGTTCATTTTAGCTAGTTAGCTAATGTTAGCAGGGAATATTATCAACATTTATGACTATAATCTAAAAATCCTGTCAGAAATGCCATCAGGTAAACGTAAACGTAAAAAGTTTAGTATTAATAAACATCTATAAATACCACACAAAATCCTCTCAGAAACGTCCTTACTTCATGTCAGCCAACTAGCTAGCAAACCAACTCAAAGATCTCAGAAATGTGATCATATTAACTCACATTAGGTTGATGGCTATTGTCAGTAGTAAATGTTATATGTCTTAAACTACCTGACCTAACTGAGAGCAGTTGAATACAATGAAGCACACAGTAGGAGTGCTGGGAAGATTTCAGTCACCAATCCTTCTGTAAATGCTTATTTCACTTCTAAAAACTGGACTCAGTGTGTGATTGTTCGTGTGCTGACTGAGGGCTCGACTCAACCCGCCATGCCAGTCTGACATCCCTCCCCACTGGTACAGATAAACGTCTGTCACATGAATCTCAATGCAGGATCTTAAACCCAGTTTGATTGATAACGTAGAAGCGAAGAGTCATGCTCCTGAGTCACACACATGCAAACACACAGAGCAGAGTCCTCGGTGTACTACATCTGTTCTACATTAGCATCTCCCTGAGCTCCTATACACTTTGGCTGTATGATCTCTACATGCTAGAACACACACACACACACACACACACACACACACACACACACACACACACACACACACACACACACACACACACACACACACACACACACACACAAAGATTTAACAGTTTAAACACAAGGATCTAAACGCAATATAACAACATTGATCAATGTTAAAAAAAATCATAGTTTAAGAGCTTTACGGTATTCATTAACTGCCATTTATGAGGAATAATGCTTTGACCTTTGATACATTTGTTTTAATGCAGGTTTAATTAGTAGAATTTTATATATGTACATGTATATGAAAAAATTATTTTTTAAGAAAAAAAGCACAAAAAATTTGTTTGATTTTTTTTTTTGTCTGTTGGAGATTTATGTCTTCATTTATGTCTTAACGTTGAGAAAGATAAAATTGTTTGCAAGGTTTCTCAAAACAAAGCCTTGATTAACAACAATTTAGCACACCCAATGCACTTAACATACCGACCACTCATGTATGCACTCCTTGCTGAATTCTTATCATATTTAAAGTAGTATTTCTCCCTGTCTCTCCTCATTTAATCAGCATTATACTTTAGGTTCAAGCTCAGGTTACTACTGCAGGATTGTCTTTGTTTTTCGAACATCTACAAAAACCTTATTTACACATCGTTTCCTCCCACTACTTTGCACTTGAAGTAATCCGTGCCATTTGTCTTTGTATATCAGCTGTAACACACCCAATATTTGCACAATTTATCTCATTGCACACAGTGTGCAGGAGTAAAATACGTTAAATAAGAAACTGCCTGAATCAAACCTTGGAACTGTTCAACAGAAGATTTCACACCAGCACAAACCTGTACGAACAGACAGAGACTGTCTTTTATGGATCACAAAATATAAAAAAGCAAAAAGATTTCAAAATCTTTTTCGGCCCCAAGGACTCAATCTCAACACGCCAGCCCTTTCCCGGACACTCTGAGAATCAGCAGCAATGTTAACTAGACGTTTTTTCTTCTTCGAAAATATAAAACCTTTCCTTAAATCTGTCAAATTCCATTATTTTTCTTGTCATTTTGTCAGTTCGTGGCCAGCTAACTCTGTCCTCGGGTCAGGGGCAGGCCAGCAAATAGAACAGCAAAGAATACCCCTCCCTGATCACCGCTATCAGTCATATAAGACCCACAAATTTGCCCCTAACTCCAATCTTGAATCCACTCTGCTTCTCGACCCCACTACCTCCAGCCGTGCCCTCTTTGGCCCCTCCACACTGGGAGGGACGCTTCGAGGTCACCCACTCCATTGGAAGAGGCACTTGGCTCTCAGCAGGGGGTCAGCTATCCTTTACAAGAAGCCCTGACATCTGTCTAGTGACTAATAGGTCGACTCCAATGACAAGTACTGATGAGCACCCCTGAGGCACAAGTCCTCGAAAGCCAAGCGGCCACTTTAATAAAGCCTACTCAACCAGCCGAGCTGGTAATAAAGGCTTCAGAGCTAGCCGAGCTACGGCTCCCACCCTGTAATGTCATTTCAGGAGCTGTGTGAGTGCTAAAGGTGCAGCAGATGCAATCAGTCTTCCTTCTTCTTCCTGAGGCGGAAGAAAAATCGCTCAGCCATTAACATAAACACATGGGGAGGCTGACGAAAAGGAACAGGTTGCTAGTGCGTTCTCTCTCTCTCTCTTTCTTTTTTTGCTTTTTTTTCTTTCAATCTTTCTTTCACTCTCCCCCTTTGAGATATCTCAGCTCCTTGAGCCGCCAATGAAGATTCTCATCACTCAGTGCTCCAGATGCAGAGACACAAAGGGACATGGTGAATAGCTAAACACTCTCAGGATAAAACATTAACAAGGCTGCCTGTCGCTCGGAGGGGGATTTTTGTTTCCCTCAAAAGACACCGTGATCACGATCGATCTACTTCACAATTAATCTTCAGGACAGGCTTACTGGGATTTCTATAACCTCGCTGCATTGACACCGGAGAAATTCCCACACCCGGCTCATGATGCAAGAAGCTGACTTTCTCTCTTCCTCTGTTGTATCCCAGAGAAAGAAAATGCTACACAGCAAGACAGTACAAAACCTCTAGACACATAGGTTGATTCAGAAGATGAAACAGCACACACTTGCATTTCTGGTGTCATGACAAATCGAGCAGAAACATTAATTATTCAATTTTCACCAAGACTTGATTACCGTATGTAATGCGATCGGTATCTTGCTGATCCAGCAAACCAATTTGTAATTTGGTTTGTTATTCAAAGAGTTCACGCTTATTATCTATCTGATTATTGTTGTATGAAATAAGGAAATATGGAGAATAGAAACAGGTAAGCAAGAGCTTAATATTTACAGTAATAGAGAGACTACTTTACTTTTTACTTTCATTGTGCTTAAATTTTAGGTCTTTGATTTCCAAATGCACTCATAATTCACCGCTAGACTTTTATGGGGAAAACGTTCAAGAATTTCTTGGCTTGTTTAAGAATTTTGTATTCTTAAATTGTTTTTTTATTATTTTTTTTAAAAGAAGGAATTCTTTGTTGCTGTGCTATGCAGTTGCTCAATCTGGACATGAAATAAGGAAATAAAGGATGAAAGGATATGAGTTAATAGTTACACCAATATTTCATTCCTTAAAGAATTGGTAGTTATTAACTGGGGAACACAGATGTGTAACATCTCAGCTTTTCAAGTTTTTTTTTTTTTTAATTTCAGGACAGATGAGTCCAGATGTAGCATGCCTAATCCGCTGCTTTAAGGAAAATTGGCTCCTTATGCGTTCCCTGGATTGTTAAAGGTGTTTAATGTTGTAGGCTTTTAAATAGGTTCATAAAGCATGGGTCCTAAAGAAACAAACCAGAGAACCTCACAAGAATACATTCATTTTCCTTTCACGGGTCTCAGTGTTGTACTGCATTTGTGTCCCAGACATTTCAAAACTCATAACTCAATGTGCTCCTCCTTGGGTAGTTACAGGTTTTTGGCTTCTTAAAGGGATTCACCTTGGAAGCTTCTTTGATAGGAAAACAATGTTGTAGGGCTCTAAATGGAATCATCAAGCTTTGTTTCTAAAGGAACAAACCAGAGAGCCTCAGGAATTCTCTCTCACTCTCACTCATTTTCTACCGCTTTATCCGAACTACCTCGGGTCACGGGGAGCCTGTTCCTATCTCAGGCGTCATCGGGCATTGAGGCAGGATACACCCTGGACGGAGTGCCAACCCATCGCAGGGCACACACACTCTCATTCACTCACACACACACTACGGACAATTTTCCAGAGATGCCAATCAACCTACCATGCATGTCTTTGGACCGGGGGAGGAAACTGGAGTACCCGGAGGAAACCCCCGAGGCACAGGGAGAACATGCAAACTCCACACACACAAGGCGGAGGCGGGAATCGAACTAACCACTGGCGGTGTGACCACTGGCGGTGTGACCCTTAGTGCTAACCACTAAGCCACCGTGCTATGGAGAAGAGAAAAATGAAATGTGATAAATAGTTTCACTGATAGCTAATTAAATTTGAAACTGTGTAGTTTAACCTGTTGAACACAATCAGTTTCCTTTTACTGTTTCATAATTGTGCTGGGATTTTGCATCAGACATTTTGGAGATCATTACTCATTGGGTTCCTCATACTGTAGGTTCCTTGGATAGTTCATTTTGGAAACTTCTTTGGTAGGAAAACAATTCAGAGATTTATTTTTGATATTCCATGTAGATGTTTGTTCTGCACTTTAAATAACAATTCATTAGGCTTCTCGTGGGGTCCGTAGATAATTACAGATTGTTGGCTTCTTAAATAAGTTCATCTTGGAACCTGCATTTCTACTGAGACCCTTAAAAAATCCTCCAAACTTTATTTGAGCAGTTGTTCCATATATTCCATTTCAGGCCTCAAACTAGGCCTGAAATTGCTTTGTTTTTTTTGTTGTTTTTTTTACTTTATTTATTTGTTCGATGACCAAAAATAACCTCAACATCCCACATGCACTTAGGGACTGAGAATAAGAATATTTAATTCCCAGATAATGAAGTAAAGCGTGTCTTTCCCGAGAGTCCATTTCTGAAAGGGATGTCTGTATCACACAGTTCCCAGCCCTGCTTTTTCCTTGCTTTTGCAGCCTAGGGAATTTGAAATGCAGTTGAAAAAAAAAAAGAATACAAAAGTGTTTTTCTATGAGAAAGCAATTCCAACCTTAACACTAACAGAGAAAAATACTCTTGTCTAAATTTTAGATATCGGCCTGTTCTCAAAATCACACCTTCTTCTATACACCAAGCAGACGTGATAGTTTCGTTTCTGATGGGGTTTCGTGGCGAAGGTGGCAGAACCCAAAAAAAAAAAAAGAGCGAGACCAAAAAAGAAACTTCGCATTTAACGTTTGTATGTGATCTTGTATTTTCTAAGTAAGGTTAAAGGTTTTTGTTCTCCAGTTTATAGATACAGAAAATATTCTAGAAGACACTTGAAAAAAAGCCAAGTGTTTTGACATTACAACGCTTTCCATTTTTTTTCATATATGAGCCTGTTTGTTCCAGTTTCCTAAAAAAAAAAAAAGTCCCTGATGTAAGGAAAGGCTTAGCACTGAGGAAGAGTGCTACCCACACTGGTACTTAAGTACAAAACCTAATCACATTTTCCATGACTGGAATAAAAGCATAACAAAAATTTCTGCCCAGATTCCCCACCCCTTTCTTTCAGCAGTCAATTTACATGGTGCATTTTGAAGGGCAAATCATACAAGATCTCTCCAGTCACATTCATGCCTAGTGTCACTTCAGCAGTACCTCAATACTCAGTCCTTCTTCCCCGATGACGATGGAGAGTTAGGACGCAAGTAACAAGTGAGTTTGTTAGGGCTTACCCATGAGAAACTGACATACAAAAATATTATATATTAATACCCTGAGAATGATATCAACAAGACTCTAAAGAACTAGATTAAACTAAATTGTGGTAAATTGGTGTACTTGGTATTCCTTAATTCCAGGAACAACAATATGTTAATGATAATTGATAGGGGATACTTGGCACAATAAAAGGTTTCTTTTTGAGTACAGGTTTCAAGTAGAACCTTTTTAGAAAGCTAAAACAAGTCGAAGAACAATTGAGGAACGCTCTAATACATCCACAGAACATTTGAGGAACACCCTAAAACATCTACAGAACATTTAAGGAACACCCAAAAACATCCACAGAACATTTGAGGAACACCCTAAAACATCCACAGAACATTTGAAGAACACCCTAAAACATCCACAGAACATTTGAGGAACACCCTAAAACATACACAGAACATTTGAAGAATGCTTTAAAAAATCCAAAGAGCAATTAAGGAACGCTCTAAAACATACAAAGAACACTTGAGGAACGCTATAAAACATCATGCAAGAACAATTGAGAAATGTTCTAAACCATCCAAAGAACATCTGAGGAACCCTACAGAACACTTCAGAAAACCTCTCAGCATACACTCAGAGGTGAAATTCAGCTGCTTAAACGGAAACACATAATAATGCTAAGAATTATTTGCAGATGCTTTACAGATGTTCCTCAACATTAAAAGTAACTGTAAGTGGATAATAATGACATTTTATAATTTTTCTTCCCTACATTGTTGAACCTTAATGGTTTTACTTGAAATAACTAATTCAGCATTAATTATTTTCCTCCATCAATATCATCGCATCAAAACCATAATAAGGCGAGGTCTGTTTTGCTGAGCAGACCAAAGTGCATCTGTTTAACACCCACGCGGTAAATCATACCGCCGTACACCAGGTCTGATAAAAGAGGAGGTGTGTTAGACGGCCATAACTCAGACATCGCAGGCCTCTGTGTTTCATCCCAGCAGGCACGGCGGCTGAAAGCAGGCTTGTCAGTGATGCTGTGCATAATTATCAGCGAGATGAATAGCTCACGCCGCAATGCTCAGATCGATTTTTCTATCTGATGAATGATGGAAGTGATGGCACCCTGTCATCAGCACTCAGCTCAAAAAAAAAAGCCTGATAAATCTCCTGCTCAGTGTAGCCTCCACTTTTAAAAAAAAAAAAGTAGTGAAAAAAAGAAGGGGGGGGGGTATTGTGGAATAAGTGGAGTGGAGTTTTAATCGCGCTTCCTGTTCATGGAGACGGTCCCTCAGACGCTGCCGGTGACTTATAATTATCTGTCTTCTGAAGGATTAAAGACAAGCCGGTTGAGTCATGCTTGGGTCTCAGTTGGATTGTCTATACTGCGTTCCTCAAGAAGATACAAAAAGACATGATGGGAAAGATAAAAGACTCTTAATAAAGGTTCTGTGTAATGAAGCTGAATGTTAGACAGAGAACCCCAGAATAAATAATCCATGTTGCAGTGTTAATGCCCACTTTTTCATGTCTTCTCAGATTAGAATCTAAAGTTTCTTTCATCTGAAAATGAAAAATAAGTGGACCACCAGCATCCAACCAATCAGGACGAAGCACCGTCTTGGCTGTCAATCACGTTGTCTGATGAGCTGATGAGCTTGATTAAAAAATGAGCCAGGAAGAATAAATCCATGATTACATTGCATGCATTTTTTTTTTAAAAACTTTTTATTTTATTCCACCTGACCTTGTTAGAAGGCAGATAAATCTCCTTGGCAGAAAGCGTAAAAATCCCCATATGCCCCTGGTTTCTCATAGCTTCTTCACTTCTTTAAGAAATACCCAAAAGGATAAAGATTAAACTCTCTGTGGTTCTCTGCACTGAAAGTGTAACCCTTCCATCTGCTTTAGGCTTTTTTTCTTCTCCCTTTAGTACAGTAATGTGCACTGGGCATGAGCAGCATACGTGTTTATAATAAGTGTTTCTGTATGTTTGTAGTCTCCTAGAGACACCTTTAATGGCTGCAAATTAGTAAAAACGCACTACATAAAACTAAGCAGCTAAGCAGGAGAACTGTATAACATCATATCCAGGGTAGAGCTTGAGCACTTGAGCATCTGGCCCTGTTTACTTAATTATGTAATTTGCAAAGCACCTGTAGATATCAAGAGAGAGAGCTGCTGTAGAAGCGATGGCTATCAGGGTTGGTTTATCCAGGCGTTAAGGTGAGTGAAGTCCTAAGGCCCGGAGTTTGCGTCTGAGCCTCACAAGCCCGCGCGTCTCCCGTGTCCGAGCAGCGCCGGATGAGGTTCTGTTTGTTTAACCTTTTCTGCGGTTGTAATTTTAGTGCTGCCTGATGCACGGATTTCCACAGAGAAAGCTCTTATATTAACTGCTGGTCCTGGGTTGCTTCAATAGCACTAGATTTAATTAGACCATATCAAACCTGCCGTTCAAGCAGAAAATACTGAGTGCACACAGCCCTGCTGAAATATTCTCAACACTACCCGATGAAAATATTATATTTTTGTTTCAAAACAGGGTAATTATCTGTACAAGCTTTGAACTCATCAAAGAGGACTAATGGATGTTGTGCTATATGAGCTATGCAAGACATGGATTATTTTCTTGGAAATATTTCAACAGTCATGCGGCTAAGGATGTTTATGTCTCCATAAAACACAGGGCACTAAAGACAGTCAATAAAAGGTTATGACCAAAGTGGATCTGAAGTGATGCATGCTCAGTTAATAATAATCATCTGTTGTAACGACAAGCCGTAATAGCCTGGTTTGTTTAGCAGCACAAACCGACGCTCAGCGTTCTGGCGCTCCTCACCCAACAGAATCTGGCTGTGCTCCAGTGGAACGTCGCCTAATACAAAAAGGTCTCCGAAGGCAACAATGTGGTAATTATGTGCTCATTGTTTGGATTTTTAGCACGGCGAACGCGGAAAGGATAAAAAGAAAGTTATGCTATTTTTGTGTTTGTTGATTCCGTGTGGGATGAATGTTTCATATTTTCCCCAATGAGCACAGGAACAAAAACAACAACAGAGAAAATAATATTAACAAACGAGTCGATCGGGCCTTGCGAAACAATCCCACACTTTTCACACCCGATCGTATGCATAATAAGTATTCAGATTTATGAAACACATGAAGATGTATTTAATCAAGTTACTGTATAACCTGAAACTGGACATGTGAGCTTGGAACTTCATGTGAGTCATGCTGTGTGTGTAAACATATAAAAATGGATGAATCAAGCGAATAAATTAGGGGAAAGTGAATGAATCGTAAAAAAAAAAAAAAATAACCAGATGAAAAACACATAAATAGTGAAAAAAAATTAAGGATGAAAATTAGTGAATCGTGTGGGCGAAGAATAATATGTGAACATAAACGAATCGGGCGAAATAATAGCATGAATATAAATTAATTGTTTGTATATATATATATATATATATATATATATATATATATATATATATATATATATATATATATATATAAAAATCAATCACCTAAAAATATAGGAATCATATGGTTAAAAGAAATCACTTAAAAATAAATGGATCTTGTCGGGGGAAAAAAGTCACATGAGAATGACTGAACTGTGTGTGTGTGTGTGTGTGTGTTTCGGTCAAAAATTCACGGAAAATAAATGAATAATTTCGGTCACAAATTCACTGAAAATAAATGAATCATCAGAAAAAAGCACATTAAAATAAATGAATCGCATTGAAAAGCTCATATGTGAAAATGGCTGAATCATATGGAAAGAAACCATATAAATTTGTGTAAACCAACATCTGAAGTGTCTACAAACCACACGTGTATGCTTCAGGTGTGAAGTTTTCAGATTTTTCTATTTGACGTGTTTTGAGACGAACAACAAGGAATCAGGAACAAATTGAATGTTGTGGCATCTCTGTTATTTAGGACTATACACCAGAGAAAGTCTATATTTAGCCTGAAGCTTGTCTACTATGAGGTAAGGCAGCGTTTAGCCACATGTGTGGCCTGACTCGTGTCTGACCTCCGACCTCGAAGAAACCTCACGCTCAGAGGCATAGTGAGGCAGAGGAAAAACAAACACTCCATGGAGAAGTGTCCTTTCACTAGTCCATTCATAAAACAGTCCTATTTAGGAACTAGCATTAGCCTTAGCTTACTGCACACAAAATACTGTGAGGAAAATGTGGGGGGAAAATAGCACATTGTGAGAAGTTTTTTTAATCTCAGCGTCAAACCGCAAACCGTCTTGACGTGACGAATATGAAATGCGGTGCGAATAAATATTAGGAAAGAAAAGAGAAAATTAACATTTATGAGCACTAACAATGAAGCTTGAGAAAAACAGCAGGATTTTGTAATACTGGCTAACAAAAATAGTTTTTTTTCCAGTCTGGAATAAACATCATAACTGCGAGGGAGGAAAAGTCAGTCCTATTTCTGAATGTTTATTTTTTTTGCTATATAAAGCTACACAAAAAAAAAACAAAAAAAATGTTCAAAGTAATGCTGTCCTGATGTACAAATCTCTTCTTGTGGGCTGGGAAACGATCCAGAAACAACATGAGCACTGAGGAAAGAAGTCTACTAATCACAAAGTGGAGAGGACAAACATTCCTCTTTAAAGCAAACAGACCTCTGTGGTTGTGAATGGACTACAGAATGGACTGGAAAGCTAAACGGAGGTTGATACGATTCCTTTTAAGTTGTTACTGTGACTCATCATTCGCTTTAATCCTGCTAGTTCATGCCTTTCTACTTTATGCTCAGCGTTCCAGTGGTCAAAGGTGTCTAAATCTTGTTGCTAGGCAACTGGGAAATAAAACATGGATGCTAGTCATTAACCGGGTCTAATATTTTACCTAGCTGTGTCCTTTATACAATCATCATTCATCGCTTATTAAGCTGGAAACTAAGGGATTTATTTATTTTTAAGGGAATTTAGTTAGTGTGCAAAAAACATGCAAGTTTATCCATTCATTCATTTTCTACCGCTTATCCGAACTTCTCGGGTCACGGGGAGCCTGTGCCTATCTCAGGCGTCATCGGGCATCGAGGCAGGATACATCCTGGACGGAGTGCCAACCCATCGCAGGGCACACACACACACTCACACACTCACACACTACGGACAATTTTCCAGAGATGCCAATCAACCTACCATGCATGTCTTTGGACCGGGGGAGGAAACCGGAGTACTCGGATGAATCCTCAGAGGCACGGGGAGAACATGCAAACTCCACACACACAAAGCGGAGGCGGGAATCGAACCCTCAACCCTGGAGGTGTGAGGTGAACGTGCTAACCACTAAGCCACCGTGCCCCCCCCCCCCCCGATGCAAGTTTAGTATTTATTTAAATGACACAGATTAGATTTAGTTCAATTCCCTGCAGATTTTTATTAATGACAGAATTTAGTACAGTAGGTGCCGTCTAAACGTGAGGAAGACTTCATGTCCTTTGTTCATTTAGTAGTCATTTTTAGCTCTTTGTGAGCATTGCCTTTTATGGTGTTGTGTGGGGGATGGGGGATTCTTTGAAGGCACTTGGTCATTTCCAGTAATAAATGGACTAAAATGTCTGACTAAAATGACACTTTTATTACACCATAATTAGTAGTGTGGGCTGTATATAAGTCCACACACCCTGCTTGGACATATTTGATGATCATGAGTTGTTGAATACAGACGGAGACAAATTAAAATGGGGCACGGTTATACTTTGGGGTGCTTGGTTTATTTCGGAATTACTTGGAAGAGTTTGAGTCCCTTTATGATGAAGCATCATGACAAACAATAATGAACAGAGATGCTTCAGACTGATCTGCTGATAATAGGCATGGTCTTTGCTGAGATGACTCCGCCCACATTAACTGACTTAATAATTTGATGAAGGTGAATGTGATGTGAATCTTAAGCTCTGGTTTTCACAGCCACCGGATCTCAACGTAATACGGTCGGGAGAGATTCTGGTTAGAAAACGTTCTGCAACATTCATCACGCTAGTACAGTTCTGGATGCTAACGCACAGCCAAGCAGATCTGGTGGTTATTACTAGGCTACTGTTTTATTCCTTTAATCCTTTAATTATTAATTTCTTTTCATTGTCCTGTGCAGCTACCGTCAGTCAAATAAAGACACCATAGAGCAATTTATGAAAGAATAAACCGAAATGTGCTTCCTGTTCTTGATCGAGACCTCACCCCGAATGCTAACAAGAAAGAAAAGATTCACTCTGATATTTTACAATGACAAATGTACCATTTTCAATCACTGGATAAAATATCACTAGAAACAGCAGAACTTTTTCCTCCCTCAAGCATCTTTAACTTCTCCTTCCTCTATTTATCTTATAATAAGCAGGTCTCAGAAACAAAAAGGACATTTAATAAGTGCGCTGTCAGCTCCTTTGGAGTGCGGGGCATGCTGGCTGTTGTAAGCGTTACTACAGGTTGGCAGTGCTCAGCGTGCAGGAAAAAACGAACGCCACTTTGTTGCACCACATCGATCTGAATGCTGAACGCAACGGTTTCACTTCAGTCTCTCGCCAAAAACGAGACATCTGATTCATCCAGCGAGTAGCAAGGCGAGCCAATTCAAATAATCCCTTTTGTCTGTCACCCAGTGAAAATCAAGCCATGCGCTTTCTCACTAAATTGCTGTACACTAGACGGTAATTAGAAGATTAGTAGCATTATGTTGCAGCTTGGCTACCTGTGAAACCACGGCTGGTGCTACGTTTCGACCTAAATCGAAACTGTGCTCGAAGACACAAGTCGGTACCTGTGAGCACTCATAACCTTTGCACATTTTTGGGGCACAAGCTTCTTTCCATGCAGATATTTTTAGAAAAGAGGGCAGAAACGACAAGTCGGCTGGCCAACTTCCTGTCTTCTGAGCACTGTGAACTTTACAAAAACAGGTGGAGGATGTCTGTCTGTTTGTCTGTAAAAACACACACACACACCCAACCCACCCACCAACACACACACACACACACTTTAATCCTCAGTGGAGGTGAAAGTAAAAAGAAATGAAGTTTGACATCGGTCCTAAAAAGCAGTCAGCTCCTACTGAGAGTTGTCAAGCGAGAGCGGCATGCAGCCAAGAAAGAGGAAAGAAGTCGTGTTCAAGATTTGCAATGAGCTGCTCTCAGACTTTCTTTCTTTCTTTCTTTCTTTCTTTCTTTCTTTCTTTCTTTCTTTCTTTCTTTCTTTCTTTCTACCATTTACCCGTTTTTTTTTTTTGCCACTCACTGAGTCAGTTTCTCAATTTAGTTTTGCCACAGAAGCTATACGAAGGTCTGTGCCCATTGTCTCCTCTGCATATGAATCATAAGTTGGCAGATGACAAGTTACACCTCTCGAGTTCCTCTCAAGTCACACTTCCTATCGCACTCTGCTAACAGTTCTCGTTACACTCATTCTGGGTTTAATGTAGATTTGTTTACAGAGAAATATCTGACTAAGGAGCAAACCGGGGGACGGAAAACTAATCAGATGTTTGATAAAACATCTTTAAAGCGTTGAAGATTTTGAAGTCAATAAAACATTTTTTAAAAGATCTTCACTGTCATGAACACCATGTGATTGACTACTCTGTACTCATGTACTAGACTTCCTCTATTTTTTTCTTTTATAGCTAATAAAAATGGTACAAGATGCTGTTGAATGCTTGTTTCTGATCGGCCAGACATTGCTCGCTGGCTCACTTGGCTCTCTAAGGTTCGTGTTTGAATAGTTTCCATAGCAACGACGTACATAACGTTGATTCTATGAATCTGTTTAATTATATAATTATTTTATTAACAGTAATATTTATTGATAACTACCACTGGAAAGTGTTCAGGATTCAGGATATCAGTTTCTTGGTCATATGATATGCTTTTTGTGTCCTATATGTTATTGGGTTTTATTTGTCTTATCAGAATGAAGAACAGTAAGATTCTGGTTAGGGAATATGTACATATGTACACTCTATATTTATCTGCTTTAAATAAGAAATAACTTGTTTTGCAACACAAAATATAACAATAATAATATGTTGGGAGGGGGGGGCACGGTGGCTTAGTGGTTAGCACGTTCGCCTCACACCTCCAGGGTTGGGGGTTCGATTCCCTCCTCCACCTTGTGTGTGTGTGGAGTTTGCATGTTCTCCCCGTGCCTCGGGGGTTTCCTCCGGGTACTCCGGTTTCCTCCCCTGGTCCAAAGACATGCATGGTAGGTTGATTGGCATCTCTGGAAAATTGTCCCTAGTGTGTGAGTGAATGAGAGTGTGTGTGTGTGTGTGTGTGTGTGTGCCCTGTGATGGGTTGGCACTCCGCCCAGGGTGTATCCTGCCTTGATGCCTGATGACGCCTGAGATAGGCACAGGCACCCCGTGACCCGAGAAATTCGGATAAGCGGTAGAAAATGAATGAATGAATAATATGTTGGGGACATAATAACTGTCTGCTTAGTTCGAATAATTTTAATAGTTTTTTTTTAATAATATAATTCCAAATAGTATTTCTTGAAATATTTTAACTTGGATCTTTGCAGTATTTCCAAAAATTAGAGCTGCATCCCAAATCACATGAACACTAACAGAACATTCTACTTCAAGTAACTGGATGATTCATTAATTCATCAAAAAATTTTTTTTAAAAACAAAAAACAACAAAAAAATATGTTAAATGTTGGACATAGAAGAAAGGGGGCGGGGCTAACAGGCGTCAGAGGCCACGAGGTCTTAAAATATCTTTGATATTAGCTCGTGTTGTGTGATTTATTTTCCAACAACAACAAAAAAGTCAGTATTACGGTTTAGATGATACGACCATTCTAACATTAATTTACTAGACTCTAGAGTACAT
The DNA here is from genome assembly GCF_022655615.1 of Tachysurus fulvidraco. Classification (NCBI taxonomy): domain Eukaryota; kingdom Metazoa; phylum Chordata; class Actinopteri; order Siluriformes; family Bagridae; genus Tachysurus; species Tachysurus fulvidraco. Next base: position 19,834,464 of record NC_062538.1, read on the forward strand.
AGTGCCTAGTGTAAGTCTGTAGTGTGTAGGACGTTATTTGGGATGCAGCTCAGGTGTCTGTCTGTATCCAGCCTCTGCAAAGCAATTACTTGTTTATCTGAACATTATATCCTAACACACCTGGTGTTGTAAAGCAGCACGGATATAATTATATCCTCCAGTGTCACCTATTTAAATCTAATTTGTCATTTGATCGGAACATCAGTGGTCAGGTGTATCAGGTGTACGCCATGTCTAGTTTAATGGGCTTAGCCTTGTGACGTTCCTCATGAAGCCACGTGGTGTCAACAATGTAAAAGTGAATTAACTGGAAATCTAAATGAAGACTGAAAAGGATTTTATTCCGTATTTTTTATTCCGTATTTCGAATCACACCCAGTGCAGTTTTGCATCTTTGGAAATTTGTTTTTTGTGTGTATGCAGTTTTAGATGTGTTATGAAAGTTCAATTCTTATTGTGCCACTTTATTAGGAACAGCTGTACTACTGCTCGTTCATGAAATTACCATCGATCGGCTGATCATTCTGACAGAAGTAAAGTGCATAACGTTATAAATGATGTAGATACTGTACAGGTCAAGAGATTCGGTCCAGTTCATTTTAACAGAAAATGTTATATGTTTATAAATCTTAATGTTAAATTATATTAAGGTCAGTGAATTAGTTGAATATTGTGAATAGTCTTTGACAGAGTTTAAATGAATACAACAAATATTCCAGGATTCTCCATTGTTATTTGTATGCATTTGATTCAGGATTTCTAATCTAATTATATCAAGGGATTTTCTTCTCTATTAGCACTTGTTTTTAGCAGAGCTGAAAAATAATGATCTCTTAATATTATAAAGTCTCTGTCATTGAGTCTCAGCGCTGTATGCAGACTGAGTTAAAGCCTGTCAAAAAAGAATTGACTGATTTGTGCTGAAATGAAAACCTGAATCCTTTTCTATTATTTTTACTCACTGATTCAAATTAACCAGCGAAATGTTGTTCCCTGTGAACACACACACACACATTCACACACTCAGTCAGCACATTCTACTGCAATACTGGCATGTTCTTGGAAGTGGGAGGAAACCAGAGAACTCAGAGGAAACCAACACGGAAACAGGGAGGACGTCAAGCCAGTAACCCGAGTTTGAACCAGAGACCCTGGAGCTGTACAGAGGAAACAGCCAAAGCTTGAGGTTTTGGAGTGATGAGAGGTGGATCTGCCATGATGTATGGTCTGAGAGTCTCAAAACATCAGCTAAAGATGAGCCATCAACATCTTTTTTTATTTAACATTTTAGTCTTTCCATGATGATGTGCAGCAGAAGCAGAAAACATCAGTAGTGTTTATTAGAAATACTGCGAATCTATCTATCTATCTATCTATCTATCTATCTATCTATCTATCTATCTATCTATCTATCTATCTATCTATCTATCTATCTGTCTGTCTGTCTGTCTGTCTGTCTGTCTGTCTGTCTGTCTTTTCATCTATCTATCTATCTATCTATCTATCTATCTATCTATCTATCTATCTATCTATCTATCTATCTATCTATCTATCTATCTGTCTATCTGTCTGTCTGTCTGTCTGTCTGTCTGTCTGTCTGTCTGCCTGTCTGTGTGTCAATCTGTCCCTATATCTATCTATCTATCTGTCTGTCTGTCTATCTATCTATCTATCTATCTATCTATCTATCTATCTATCTATCTATCTATCTATCTATCTATCTATCTATCTGTCTGTCTGTCTGTCTGTCTGTCTGTCTATCTATCTATCTATCTATCTATCTATCTATCTATCTATCTATCTATCTATCTATCTATCTATCTATCTGTCTGTCTGTCTGTCTTTTCATCTATCTATCTATCTATCTATCTATCTATCTATCTATCTATCTATCTATCTATCTATCTATCTATCTATCTGTCTGTCTGTCTGTCTGTCTGTCTGTCTATCTATCTATCTATCTATCTATCTATCTATCTATCTATCTATCTATCTATCTGTCTGTCTGTCTGTCTGTCTGTGTGTCCGTCTGTCTGTCTGTCTTTTCATCTATCTATCTATCTATCTATCTATCTATCTATCTATCTATCTATCTATCTATCTATCTATCTATCTATCTATCTATCTATCTATCTATCTATCTATCTGTCTGTCTGTCTGTCTGTCTGTCTGTCTGCCTGTCTGTGTGTCAATCTGTCCCTCTATCTATCTATCTATCTATCTATCTATCTATCTATCTATCTATCTATCTATCTATCTATCTATCTATCTATCTATCTATCTATCTATCTATCTATCTATCTAGTATCTAAGTGCAGTGCAGTGGCCATGATGTGGTGTTTATCCTGAAACTTTACTCTCACTGTTCAGACACAAACAGAGTTTAGTCACCTCTCGAAATGAACTCAGTGTTTGTGTTTAAGTTAAAACTCTACACTTGTGCTACAGTACAGTATATGAGCTTTATATACATTTCAGTCTAAACACACCGACTGGCTTTTAACGCTTTACATCAGCGAGATTTCCAATGAAAATATAAAACACAAATATTTCCATAGGTTATTATCAGAGCCCTGGGACTTCAGCCAGTTCCTCATTAGACAGTGATTGATGATAGCTTAATCAAAGCCAGAATAAAGCGCCAACTGGCTGGCTTTGAACAGAATTTATCTTAATCCAACCATTACAGGAGCATGCTTGGAATAATGTCCACCTATAGTTGTGGTTAGTCTTCTATGTCCAGTGTTTTCCTAAAGAAGCCTCAGTGATGGGACTCCGAGATGGAAAGTTTGTATATTCAGCAGGCAGATGGTGCTTGTAGCGGCCCGGCAGACTCTCTTATCTAAGCTCATATCTAATGCAGAGGTTCAGACTGAGCAGATGGGGTTTAGAAACCATTGCAATATTCAGACTTGTCTGTTTCCACAAATCCAGAACAGAATCTGATCGAAAAACTATAAAAACAAGAGTATTTTCATGGGAAAATGAACCTTCATTGTTTTCTTTTCTTTTTTTCTTTCTTTTTTTTTGCTACCCAGTATATTTTAGAGTTTTTGTTCTCTTTTTTCTCCTTTTGCTGTTGAATCAGCATGTTGTTCATTGGGAGCGGTTCATTCAGAGAAAAAATAACGTATTTGCTTCAGGAGAATTCTCCATTCTCGCTTAATGTTGCCTAATTTTGCTGTTTATTCATAGAATTTTGAATATATATACAGATGCGGTTGTTTCAGTATGTTGTGTCTTTTTAAAGAAAAGTGTGTGATTTATTAAGCAAACATAAAGTTATGGTTGATCGTCTACGTCGAGAATCCGAGTAAAATAGCGTATATTTCCGGTTTAGCTCAATTTTTTACTTTTACTAAAAAAAAACATATTTGCAATTAAAATATCTCGAATTGAAATAAACTGATTTACTTTTTATTATATTTATTTTATTATATTATTAACCTTTCTATACATAAAATAAATCTTTCTATACATATTTTTAAGCTTTAAAATATTAAGCTATTGACAGCTAATTTTGCTAATTTTAACCATTAATTTGAAATTATGTGACGAATAAAAAATCTTAAAATAGTAAAATGTACATAAAATAGTCTTTTTAATATAATAATCTTGGTTTATTGCAATTTTATAGTAATCGGTTATAAGATTTTTTGACTAGATTCAAGATTTATTCGATGCTAAGATGCTAAGCACTTTTAGAATGTAATAATCTGACTAAAGGACTAGCTGTATTGTTTTCTCGGTACTTTGTGGTCTCATACAGATATTGACGTAGGACATCGAGTCCACTCATCATTCCATGGACAGGACCATGTATTTTTAAGTGTTTGCTTTCAGCAGTTGATGGTACGTAGTAAACCATTTAATACTAAAAAAAATTAGCTAATCATTACTTTCAGAGTATTTTATTCTAAAACACACAGATCATGGCTGAACTCCGAGGTTTCTACTGAACGTCATATCAAAACTCCAGCTTTATGACTTTATTAGCAGATCCCACAGGCTTTCTCAGCATTACTTCTAGGTAATGAAAATATTCATATCCAGAATTCATGACCAGGCTGTTTTCAGTCGTTAGAGAACTTACTGAGTCTGGCAGGTCTATCTTAGATTCATAAAGACATGAACTCCTGCAAAAATGATGAGCTGTCACGAATAGCTCGCTCGTAAAAGTTCTCAGTCTCCGTTTTTTTTTTTTCATCTTCGAGGCATAAATTTTCCACAGACTCTGAAGTAAGTATGAACACATCATAAATAGAAAACAGTTTGTTATTATTTATTATTAAGTATACCACATGATGATTGTTGACTGCTTGAATCCGATCGGTTATAAGGTGTACCTTTTCTTTAAGAATATAGAAATATGAACTATATGAAATATAGGACTTGAACTCGTTTGTGTTCATGTTCAATATGTTCATTACTCCACAGTGGTGGTTATTATGAAGCTCAAATGAAGTTCCATTTTTTTCCACACAAGTAAATGGTGATTTTTCTTCTCTCTGAGACCATCCAAGCGTTAAAATTCAGTGTAAGCTTCTCAACAGAGGGGAAAAAAAACAAATGTCTGACACTGAAAGCCAACCCTTGGTACATTAAGTCCATTTCGAACGTGAGTGTACTGGTTAAAAAGGGTTTGATCTTTGATCATACTGATATAGTGAAGCTTTTTGAGAGGAGTTTTGAAGGAGTCAGTGTTTTGTAAAATCAGCAGTAAAGCCTTAACTTTAGTACAGAAGATAAACTTTATAACATGACTAAATGCTAAAAAATATTAGCATCGGTACAGTAATACGAGTACAGCGATATGAGGTGGTATGAGTGCATGAAATAACCGATAGAAAGATAGATCAAGATAAAAAAGTGACTGAAAGATTTGATTGTGTAAGTGTTTTGTGTTAAAGTTTACATAAAGTACCATCAGCAGATTTGAAACTTTCCCTGCCTTGAGCAACGGCTTACGGCGTCTCCTCCCTCACCGGCGTTTACAGAGGAACTGCAGTGAAAAGCTTTTCTTGTCAGAATAAGTCATGTGACTTAAAAGAGAAGAGATTTTTTTTTTTTTTCACCAAGCCTTCTCAAAGACATTTCCTGACTTACTTGGTAACAAATAATTGACAATACTTACTGAATGAGGGTGAAAGACATTTTAGGAAGTCTCCTAATCTTATGAATGAATGAATTTTCTTCCAATTCATAAATTCATTTTTTTTCAAGTTTTAAGCCGTTTGTATCTATTCTTGTTGTGTAACATCCATAATTCATTAGTTCCTGTTACCATTTTTCAGTAGTTATAAATAGTCTTTTCTTCACCATCTTCCTTTTTTTTGAATTAATATAGGACAAAAAAACCTCAGGACTTTCCTCCACAATTAGACTCTTTAAAAACTACGAATATATTTGCTTAAATTACATCATATAGTGTATGTACAGTTTAATGCAAAAGTTTGCACACCCTTAGTGCAAGACGCATTTAATATTCCGTTGTCAGAATTAATTCAAAATAAAAGTGTAAAAGTCCATGCTAAAATTTTGTCCTGTGACGAATATTAGTGAAGAACTTGCATTTTCTGTTCTAAATGATATTTTAAAATAATTCTTGCTTATCTTTTCTGTGCTTTTTGGGTTTAACTTTTCTATTCGTAACCATGTCATACTTTTGCGTTTGATTTTATTTAGTCATTTATTTCCTGTTATTTCTACTGTGTTTTTATTGATTGCATCATTTTCTAATAAATTCAATTTGTGTGTGTTTTTTTTGGGTTTTTTTTTTTAGGAGAACTCTGAGACATGGTTCAAGTCTGAGCTTAGAGTAACGAGGTAAATAAAGGAGACTCATCTCTAGATTTAAAAGAAATTCTATTTTTGGAGGATATTTCACAATAAAGTCATTTAACAACATTTATGATGCACAGATGAGACCTAACCGAACAGAACATGAGGTTTGACTGCTAAATGTCCTTCAAATCTCAGCTGCGCTGTTTTCTTTCTTTCTTTTTTTCTTTCTCTGGGAACCATAGTGGAACTCCAGCATGTCCATCCATGGCCAAGTTGAGGAACGCTGTATCTTGGCAGGAAGAGGCCAGGGCCACCATTTGTCTCCATAGCCCTCAGACTTAAACAATGCATCGTCCCACCTGCTTCAGCCATTCCGGCTGCTGCTCACATGGGCTCTAACAGGACTACCCGCTGGCAGGAGGCAATTAGAACAAGGGGGAGACCCATAAATCTCCATAAACTTCACCCAGATGCCGTTCCTCCCTGCTGAACTAACGCACAGCAGCCCTTTCCACTTACATCACACCAGACTACACAGAGAGATTCCCGCTTTAATCACAGTGTCGTATTGCTAGAGATGGATGGGAGTTAAAGCGTAAAGGTGTGCGATGAGCGTGGGAGGGGAAGATAACACAGAAAGACAAAATGAAAGAGAAGAAACAGGAATCCTTCAGGGTAAGAGGAGTCATTGCTTTGAGATGTGAACTTGAACTCTTACTGGAGTAGAAAAACCTTCAACTGTAGTATTTAATTCAAACTTTCAGTAACTTTTCTGTGTTTATGTGAATGAACCCTGTCACGTAGAAATTATTTCAAATATCCAGATATTTAATTTTCAAATATATTTTACATTTTGTGAAAAACAAACAAATAATCAGGTGTCAACGGTTAGTAGGCATTAAGTCGAAGTAAAATGGGTTAAATATTTTATAGCTAAAAAGTTAAAAAGGCTTTACTGATGTGTTGAGTTATGAACATTTGTTATATATTTTTGAATATTTTTAGATACACACACAGTGATTGGACATTTCAGCTCAGAATTTATATAATTCGATAAAGCTCATCGTGATTGCTCCATCTGTGTTCATCGCATTAGCCTTCAGAGTCTACGACAATCCTCACCGCATTTAATTCAAATGAAACACATTTTACACATTTTACAATTCCTATGAGCTTACAAAGCATTTTATTATTTGTACCCCTGATTATTCATACAATTATGGTGTCAGCCAATCATGTGGCAGCGGTGCAGTGCATTAAATCATGTAGACACTGGTCAAGTTAATGTATATCTCAGACACTAGTATGGAAGATGATGTCAGTGATTGGGACATGGTTGTTAGTACCAGACAGACGGGTTTGAGTATTTTACACATGCACGCACGCACACACACACACACACACACACACACACACACACACACACACACACACACACACACACACACACACACACACACACACACATATATATATATATGCTTATTTTTGCATATAATTTATATACACACACATACATGTATATTCAGACATGGCAAACACACACACACATATATATGCTTATATATGCATACATACATGTATATTCACACACACAATTGCGCACACACACATTGACTCTCTAGAGTTTACACAGAATGCAGCAAAATATACCTCAGAAACATGCAGTGGGTGGCAGTGCTGCAGGCAGAAATACCTGATAAGAAAAAACCAGACAAGCTTGAGCTGACAGAAAGACAACTGTAATTCAAATAAGTACTCTCTACAGCTGTGGTGAGAAGAAAAGCATCTCAGCATACATGACGTGTCAAACCTTCAGGCAGATTCACTACACCAGCAGGAAACCACTCTTATCAGCCAAGAACAGCGACACGAGGATACGATATAGTTGTAAACTGTATAATGATATCATTAATCTGTACAGTGTTTTCAATGCCATAGATTGCTTTCTAAACATGACACTAATACATCTTCGATTGTACTGGATATGCAGTTTAATTATAAGTACTGTTAAATTGGGTCTCTACCTCATTACTGAAATTAAAGCTCCTGGGTGGATTCTATATTCCCACACAGAAGAAAGGATGTGCACCGGGTACACGGTATCCTTCCTGCCTAGGAAAAACCTGCTTCCTTTTTTTATTATCAGACACATAAGGAAGTACACACTATTGCTGTGCTGTGTATGGGATTTTGTCATACGCAGCAGAACCGTGGCGCTGAGATTTCTGCCCGCACAAGCAGTATGAGCCACGTGCCGACTGTCATAACTTCCACTAATCTGCCATTTATAGAGTTTATTAAGCAACAGTACAGGAATAACGATACTTGTGCATTCAATACCAATCACAACTCACACAAAAACATACACACCCCCACAGCCACGCGCCAGGAGTGTCATATTCACAGGCTGAAATGCATCACTTTAAGGGTGTGTGTGGGAGAGGAAGTTCCTTTTCTTCACTGACTCACTTTCACATGTCTTCCTTTCCTTTCCTTTCCTTGCCCTAGTAGCAGCAGCAGCACTAAAGGTAGAAGGTGGAACTTTGTTTATTCTTCCTCTCATCTTTTCCATCCATGACTGCTAGGTTGTTCGTGGAGGCAGAAAACATTCTACGTTTTTTTTCCCATTCTACGTTCTTTATGCAATATTGGCTTACTTTATAGCCATGTTTTTATTTTTTTTAAAGTCCCACTAGCACACTATGTAGCACACTTCTTGACTTTTCTGGACTTTTCTGGACTTTTGTCTATTTTCTGTTCATACGAGCCAAAAAATGGCAGCTGTCATTTTCACCTCTACTTAATAGCAGAGAGTGTGACCCACAGCCTGGTGAAAGTGAGAGAGGAAGTTGATAAGCACAGGCTCTTATTTGTAGCACCTCTCATTAATGTTTAATGACTGAGTAATTGGTTTGTATCTGTAACGGTTACTTTGCCATCAATAATGACCAGGCGAGCTTGGATACGATTACCTGGCTGGATGTGAAGGACGAATGGGATGCCTGTGCGTTATAGGGTTACAACCTACAGCATTGGCTCAATATTGGTACTGCTATGTTGACCAAATATTTATGCGGTGTTGAGATTACTGGAACATCGTCACAAAGACTGACAAGAATATTCAAGGTGAACGAGGAGTCACATGCTTACTGTATGTTCATCATTATTGGGAAGACATTGAGTTGCATTTGACCTGTCCAACCTCTTTGGGGTATTTTGGGGTATGAATATGCATTGGATTGACAATAATGGTACAATAAATGTTTAGATATCATCTAATATGGTATATTTGCAGCCATTAATCTAGAATGATTTCAATCACTTCAAGAACCTTTAATAGTTCTATTACACTCAACCTTTAATAGCCTCATGTACACTCTTAAAAATAAAGCTTCCAGGAAGAAAGAGAAAGGGGTTTATGCAGTGACGCTGAAAGAGAACCATTTTTGTTCCCCAAAGAACCTTTTAGAAAATGGTTCTTAAAAGAACCCAATTTTTCTTCTTCTTCTTCTTCTTCTTCTTCTTATTATTATTATTATTATTATTATTATTATTATCATTATTATCATTTGTTATGAGTTTGTTAACGACGGATATTAACATTTAATGGATGTTGGTTTCTATTATTTTGTCACCTTACCAAGAAACAGTGTTGGTTGAAGTAACTGTTCCAACAGTAAGGCTGAGTTCTCTGTTTGCCTTCAAAGCAACATCCTCAGGAGTGTTTCAGGATGAAAAAGCCGGCATCAACTTTTCAACCGTAAGACACAGGCTTCAACAGAATACATAATTTCCTTTTCAAGGACACTTTGGCACTCTCTCTCTCTCTCTCTCTCTCTCTCTCTCTCTCTCTCTCTCTCTCTCTCTCTCTCTCTCTCTCTCTCTCTCTCTCGCTCTCTTTTATCCAGTGCTTGATATTGAAACTTGAGATTCGAACACCCTGTAACAAACGTGCATAAACTGACTAAAGCAGAAAGTGCATAGATCTTTCTTTGCTAGAGTTTTTTCCCCCTCTTCGGAAACCTGTTTGCAGTGAAATCCTAACCCTGCAGGCCACCAGAGAGTTTTAAGGAGTCATGTACTTTGTACATTCCATCCAGCATTGTGCAGTTGGACACATCAAAACATCAACCTGCATCAGGACTCCATATATCTGTTGGATCGCCCAGGAACACTTTCTTAAGTTAGAAAACAAAAGAAAGAGCAGGCAGGAATCTCTGTCCATATGCCTCTGGGAAAGCGCTAAGGAGTACTATTGTCGACATGGATTAAAGAGGATAAAAGCTCAAGATGAAACAAACACAAGCTTATTGAGTTACATTAACCAAAGTGTATTGCCCGCCACTGCATGCCTACATCCCATCTGCTTCTCCTAAGCCCCTCCTCATGTCTCCAGAGACACACAGCTGTGAGACCTCTTGCTGAACCCTCATCTGGGGGGTTTACAGCTCCAACCTAAGAGAAAGCGAGAAAAAAAAAAATCCAGCACCCTTGTATGTAACTGTAGTCTAACATGGATCTAGACTTTAAAGCTGGGGATCATTTCTCCACAGCAGCTGCAAGTGCAGTAAACAGATCCAGCGCGGAGCTCACCTGAGAGAGCGGCGGAGGAACTCTATAAGGCCGTCTCAAATATCCAGCCTTTCCACTGCCACTGCCACTAAAGGTGAGGCCACGAGGACAGTGAAGGGGTCAAGAGAATGGGCAGCGTGGTGATACCCAAACAAATAAGAACATTTGATCAGGTCTTCCCATCCTTCATAGCAGTAATTAATTCATTATTTGCTTAGTTGAGAAAAAGTCAGCGTCAGCTAATTTGTGAAACAATAAAAACATCATCAAGTATGTTTACGGTCTCTGTCTGGCTGTCTTTGGCTGGGTCTTCATGGTTAAAATTTGCCACAAACTGCATTTACAGTAGAGGGCTTCAGTATAAAAAAAAAGCCAAGAATGTATCAGAATCTCCAATGTCCAAAAGTATCTTGATATAAGCACACATCTCTAAATATGGATCTTTAATGGATTAAAATGGATTTCTTTAATGCCTCAAGTCAACCACAACAAACAATGTTCACCACAAAAGGAATTTCTACTTGGTGCAAAAAAATCAGGAGGTCCAGATCTCTAGTGAGGTTTCATTTGTTAATGCATTCAGCTCATTCCTTTTACATTTGCATTATGTTGGTTCTTGGCCTTGATTAGTTATGAAAGCTATCAGACTTCCTAGTCGTAACTCGTAGTTTTGCATGTGAGTCTTACATTTTCTGTTTTCCCATGGCTGGACTCTAAGCCTCTTTATTTCCTTTATCTGTGATCCAAGTAGAGTCAACATTGTCATGTAGCACAATGATGACAAACCGGCATCCTGAGCAGAAATCGCTCATTCCTCTTCATTAGGAATCCTAAAGGGAGCAATGACTAAGCACTCGTGGAGAGAAAACAGGCTCAAGATAGAAAACTGTTTTGTGTCAACTGGAATACAGTACACACTAATTCACTTGTCAATAGACTAAGCTGCTGTACATCCCTGGAGATGCAGGTCAACATTAAGATCTTCTAATAGTGGAGAACTCTGGGACCACACCTTCTGACAACATACCGAACCAGGGTGTGGTTCTGGAAAGTGAATTATCATTTGAGAATCAGTCATGGAGGGTTCTCCTATGGATACAACATAGAATGATCGATTTGATTCAAGTCATTTATGTGTTTGTTCTGTCCATTGTCATGGATTTGAACTTCTGCAAGTGACTATTGGTTGGTTTTCATCAGATCCAGGATATAGCACAGGGCTTGGTTTCATTCATTCATTCATCCATCCATTCATTCATTCATTCATTCATTTCCCGCTTATCCGAACTACCTCGGGTCACGGGGAGCCTGATCTCAGGTGTCATCGGGCATCGAGGCAGGATACACCCTGGACGGAGTGCCAACCCATCGCAGGGCACACACACACTCTCATTCACTCACACACTCACACACTACAGACAATTTTCCAGAGATGCCAATCAACCTACCATGCATGTCTTTGGACCGGGGGAGGAAACCGGAGTACCCGGAGGAAACCGTCAAGGCACAGGGAGAACATGCAAACTCCACACACATTAGACGAATAGAACCCCCAACCCTGGAGGTGTGATTCGAACGTGCTAACCACTAAGCCACCGTGCCCCCCAGTCTTGGTTTCTATTTTTCTATTTTAAGTTTTTCAACATCATCCCATTGCTGCCTTACTATTTCTTTTCTATTGCTGGCTTACAAGGCTACAGAGCAGTCCTCTCCTGCACGTAAAATCTTATCAAGCGCATTTACTCGACCCACCATCTCTCAAAACATAAGGAAGAGAAAATAATGAACTCCCCCTGTTTGTCCATACAACCCAGCTTTGACTTGTCCTGTAAATGGCTCTCTAACATGCCTTTAGCTATAAGGATTTCTTAGATCCTGAGATATCGGTACTACGTACAGTAAGCGTCAGCATGGAAAAGGCGTTTGTAAAATACCGTGAATCTAAAAGCCATTATCCAGTCGATATTTTCTTTCCAAGTATGGCCATGAAAAAGAAACGAGTACATGTTAAGCAAATGGCAAGTGACAGAATGCAAACAAACTTTGTTATCCCTAGTTAACCTCTTTACTTCATGCAGTATGCCATGAAATGGCTGAGCAAACGAAACATATTCTTGTTTGACAATGACTTTGATAGCAATCATAGCAAGTGGTCAAAGGGCACACACTATATGAATTAATATGAAATATGCAAACCTGGTGGGTTCTTTGGCTTGTCACTTTGGGTGAACCCTTAAAGATCTATGTAGAGTAGAGCGCTACATAAACAGAGGAGTTCCCTAATCAGAAAGAATTTCATACAAAGAACGTTTGAGGAACAATCTTCCCACTTAACATTGTGGTGTTCTGTGGAAAAAAAAAAACGTTTAGAAGCTATTGTGGCTGAATTCTTGCGAGCAGCCAAGAAAGACAAAAAAAACTTGGCCAGAATTCTTTATATAATATATCTTTATAGTACGTTTTCATTTTATAACGTACTTTGACACCCCAACTTAAATAAATACATAAAAGTCCTGGGGTGGTTTAAAGACAGTCTGGCTAAAGAGGGTTAAGTCGGCTTTCTTACAGTTACGGCATTCGCTAAATTCCAGGGGTTTTGTTACCACGACGTAAAGTGTTTCCGGAGGTCTTGGAAAAACAACCTGTTTAAAAAAACAACAACAGCATACTACGAAGGACAAAACGGTCATACAGGTAGTTTTATTTTAGAAAACAAATAAACAACTTGATGCTCAATTTGATGCAATATATTTAAGTTTTCTTAACCTTGTGGTGGAGGGGGGGTACGGTGGCTTAGTGGTTAGCATGTTCGCCTCACACCTCCAGGGTTGGGGGTTCGATTCCCGTCTCCGCCTTGTGTGTGTGGAGTTTGCATGTTCTCCCCGTGCCTCGGGGGTTTCCTCTGGGTACTCCGGTTTCCCCCCCTGGTCCAAAGACATGCATGGTAGGCTGATTGGCATCTCTGGGAAATTGTCCGTAGAGTGTGAGTCAATGAGAGTGTGTGTGTGCCCTGCGATGGGTTGGCACTCCGTCCAGGGTGTATCCTGTCTCGATGCCTGAGATAGGCACAGGCTCCCCGTGACCCGATGATGCAATATCTGTTACGCTGTTCTGAAATCCCTGAAAATAAGTGTCTGCCTTACAGTTACAGCATTTAGCAGAAAGACACCCTTATCCAAAGCAACTCACATTTTATACAACGTGGTAGCTTGGTTGACCTGGTGTTCAATCTAGCAACTTTCCAATTGGTAGGGCAACACCTTAACCACTAGGCTACCACATCCCCCGAGAGCTTTCTAAGCTAAGTGTGAATGTCAAGTTTCACTTCGTTTGAGTTGTCAGAGAGCCATATTAAAATGGACATACAGTAAGGCTAATCAATTCGGCTAGTAAACAAAGAGCACTTACACACCCTGAGATTATAGCGGACAGAGCTTTAAGGAAACCCTGTACTTTTTCTAAATTACTGTATATTTAGTCAGAAAATGTTCAAATCTGTCCATGTGCAGGGATTTCCTAAGCTGCCTCATAATTATCAAAATCACTGTATCCACTGTTGCCTAGAAAAGTCTGGTTCTTCCTAAGATTTCTTTCTAATGCTGTTTGAGTCATTTTCTTTCTTCCTGTTATCAATTTTTTTCCAACAACACTTTTGAGCTTGAGTTCTGTAAAGCTGTATTAATGTCAATTGTGGAAGGAAAAGCCACAAAACCACCGGATTAAACTCAATCGAAATATAATAGCAAACAATTCAACCCATTTTCAAGCGACAAGAAAGACTGTGGCTCTTTCCTCACAGTAAAAGGCACATCATCTAGTGTCTGTGTAGTGGATGTCCCTGTCTTTGCCCATATGTCTCCGTTAGTTCTGTGCCAAACAAGAGTGTCACCATTATTGCTATTGATCTCAGGCAGTTAGGATCGATTTACTTCCCAGCAGTCCCCGACTGCTTTACGTCCATCACAGCCTGGGAGTTTTCCAGCCGTGAGTCACATCTGGAGCCTCGGCGTCTGTGCGCGTGTGTATTTTGGGCTGTTCGGAGCTCTTGATCACACTCCAATCTCTCAGGATCATGCACCATTTGCTGCTTTTGTGTTGGAACTGTCGCTCGTACAACGGGTAAAAATTGAGAGTTCGAGCTCCGACTCACACACAGGCTGCTGAAGTGATAAGTGTGCTTTTGATTTATCACACCAGTTCTGTGAGGTCAAATAAGTGGATGTGCTTATTCCGTGTCTTCGCAAGCATTCTCATGGGTAACAACTCAAGGCTGCTTTTCACATCAACGAAGGCTTTCCAGCTCTTTAGCAGGCCACAGAGCCAGCCAGTGTGGAACCACTCAGCGGGAAGTGACATAAAACAGAGTCGTCTTTCGACATCGTTGCATCAGAGTGGTGCTAAAGACAAATTAGCAACCAAACCTTGGAAAAGAGGCCAACTGGAAATGATCAGCAGCTTGCTAGGAGATATTTAAAGATAAATACATGCTGTAGGGAGAGCTTGCGATCGTCTTTTATTAGAGCACATGCGTATACGCTTACAAAAGTTTCAAACAGAACAGCTGTTTGAATTGTCCGGGATGTTTTATTGTTCTAAACACACAGCTATCTACACAACAGAGTAGAGTCGGTTAACCAGTATATTTGACATACTATAAATACATAGCGCCAGTGTTTTTGGACCGTCTTGGTTATTCACAGTGATTCAGTGAATAGTGTGGTCTATATTGAGTAATTTATAGCAATTACAGCAATCATTGCATGTGGGGCATAATGGACAGCCTTGCGTAAACACACATGCTTGTGATTGAGATTGAAAAAGCTTCCAGTTTAGCAATATGTGCCTTGGTAGGTGTATGCAGAAAGCCCAAGCTGAGCTGCTTTTCACAATACTACAAAACATTTTGCAATATTTAAGCAATTCTGCTTAGAAACGGTTTGTTTCTCTGCTAGATGAAGACCCATTGCCTAATAAACACATAAGGATTGGAGGATTTAAAGCATATATTTGTCCATTTTTATGCTTTCGGGTGGTGTTTTAGAGGTATGGCTAAATTCTGGAAAATAGCTACAAGTGGGAAAAAATGTCATAATCATACGAACCCCAAAAATCATGCTGATTAAAGAGCCAGTTTATAAGATACATAACAAATAGAGTGTTTTAGTAGTCAGTCAGAATAATGCTAATCAAGTCAGGTCAGCCGTAATCAGATGCTTGCTGTCACAATGTTCACAGTGTTCCTGCACCCTCACATCATCTTCATCATCATCATCAAAACAAAGAAGAGCTTTTTTTTAAACACACAAAATTAGCCAAGACGACATAAGTGGGTAAATAAATCAGCAATTATTTCCTCTATGATTTTAGCATTTAGCAGATCGAAGACACAACGATGAGGCGTAAGCGATGTTTACTTCGGGTGATGAGACAGAATTTAAGCTTAAAATGCTTAAAATGTTTTGCCCTGTTTTAAAAATATATTCATGTTTTTTAAGTATGTGTTTATATCTGTATTACTACAATTAATAGTCTTCATATTGGCTTAATAAAAACATTTTCCAAGCTGTTCGCATGGTTTACTTTGTTTAAGATTATAGATTATATTAAAATAAAAGACATTCAGACATTATTCATGCTTTTAAATCACAGTGCCCATAATAGTTTCCTGCACTTGGCTTAATAATGCATGATATTAAATATTATTAAATGTTGCCTTCAAAATGAATTAACTCCTAAATCTACCAGAGCTTTGTGTTCCTTTTTTTTGGAATTGTGATGGAAAATAAATTACCTTTAGAACTGCACTGCATGTGGATATTAGAGGAAATATTTGTAGTTTTAAAGGTAATATTTTTAGACAGCTATTTCACCATTGAAATCGACTTTGTTTCCAATAATCCCTCAACTCAGTATCAGGTCACATGAGAAAAACACTCGACGAGAAAGAAGATGAAACCGCAGGAAAACAAATCTGATCACCGGCGTGTTGGACGTTAGCGATGCTGCAATAGAAGATCTTTTGTAATCTGTTTTATTCCCGAGTGTTAATGTGGACGGATTTCTTTGTCCATTGTGTTGAAAGTGTTGTAAACCCCTTTTCCTGCCTCTTCTAACAGTTTGCCTTGTATTTAAATAGAGCGTACTTTGTGCTATGCCAAAGACCGTTTTCGGCACTGATGAGGCGAGCGAGTGTAGTCAAACAACTCACATTTGGAAGTCATTACAAATCAGGCACATGTGAATGGAGCTACTGGATGCTTTAAAGAGCTTGATGAGCATCAGATGACCAGCCAACTCATTTCTGGCTTGGAACACGCCTTCATTTATTCACTGCTGCCAGTTTTACGACCTCACCACAAGCTCCATTGTCTGACCAACAACAGGTTTCAAACAACTTTTTTAAATGGTAACTATGGGCACAAACTATGGTCTCATGCACTCGCACTTTAAATGTGTCTGTTAAATCAGTTTAATCCCTGGCATCATGCATAAACCAAACAATAAAAGTTCTCGAAAAAAGAATGAGAAATATTTTTTTAAAAAAATCAGTGCCAGACGTCTGAAGGGATCGCGAATGGAAACAGGGGAAGGAAGATTCAGCACTGTAATGTTGATGGGAAATCATTTTTCATGCAACCTTTGTGAAACTCTGTCTCATTAACATACTTTGACTAAATAGACTAACAGGTTTCTAACACGCTAACATGCTAACATTCTCAACGCTCCCATTTTTTCATGCTACAGTACATGGACACCGCCACAAGGATTCCGGCTACACAATTGAATTATAAATTTTTTTCGATATCCTACATTCTTTCTGTCCTGTTTTCTGCTAGAAAGATATCCAAAGTAATTCCAAAACATAGCTAGCAAGATAAATTTCATCACTCACATTCATGTTTTTCGGATTTTTTGTTGTAGCCCTGTTTTATCTTCTGTCGTATTACTACCTTGTTGTCTAATTGTGTTCACCTTTTCTTTGTTAGTCCTTAATTATTTTTTTTCTAGATATATGCTGCTGTCGGTGGCTTAGTGGTTAGCATGTTCGCCTCACACCTCCAGGGTTGGGGGTTCGATTCCCGTCTCCGCCTTGTGTGTGTGGAGTTTGCATGTTCTCCCCGTGCCTCTGGGGTTTCCTCCAGGTACTCCGGTTTCCTCCCCCGGTCCAAAGACATGCATGGTAGGTTGATTGGCATCTCTGGAAAATTGTCCATAGTGTGTGAGTGTGTGAGTGAATGAGAGTGTGTGTGTGTGTGCCCTGTGATGGGTTGGCACTCCGTCCAGGGTGTATCCTGCCTCGATGCCCAATGATGCCTGAGATACAGTAGGCACAGGCTCCCCATGACCCCAGAATAGTTAAGGGGTAGAAAATGAATGAATGAATGAATATGCTGCTGTTTCTTTGTAACATCTCAGCATATTTCCATGTATTTTTGTTTGAAAGTTCAAGCTATTAGTTTTTTGGTTCAGACCTGAATGTGTTTTATTTGATTTGGATTACAAACATTATTTTATTCTTTACTTTTTGAATTATGGACTTTTCGTGAATACCACATTTGTTGCAGAAGTTTGAAGTGAAACCTATCAAGAACCTATCAAGAACCTTTCAAGAAAGGAAATACAGTATGGCATTACTGAATCATTATGATAACGATTGTGACATGACCGTGGACTAAAAAAAACCCCCAAAAACTAAAAATGATATCCCACCTTCGCTCTAGCCCTGGTCTGGCCCTTCACCCTTCTACATACAGTTTCCTGTCCTTGTCTGATGTCTGTTTACTGGCATCGTATTCACCTGTACACTTGCTTGCCTTTATCAGCTTGTGTGTTTACAGTATTTCCTCTCTAGTCCTCATGTGGTTGCAAAGTAAGTACTGAATATTTTTCTGCAATTCTGAGTCATGTTCATTTTTTCCAGTTATTTTCCTACTTCATAGAATTTTATGCGTCTGCCCTTTGAATTGATATTTGTTGTTTTTGTCCACTCCACCCTGGCATGAGGAATATTAGAGATTAGGTTTGGGTCATCGTAATAAAAATGTCAAGCACACACACACACACACACACACACACACACACACACACACACACACACACACACACACACACACACACACACAAAGAGTACCTCCCTTTTTCTCCCTTCTACCTACTTGTTTTTTGCATACTGCACAACCAGTTATGTGTGTTGTGATGGTGTGAGATCTTCTGGCCCGTATATTTTCTGTGTGATCTCTTTCTTCCAAACCAGAAAACGTGTGTGTCGAAGGCTGTCAAATCTTATTATAGTCATACACTCAGGAAATCAATATAACAGAGTCTGGAGATAAAGCAGTAAGGAGAGAGAGAGCGAGAGAGAGAGAGAGAGAGAGAGAGAGAGAGAGAGAGAGAGAGAGAGAGAGAGAGAGATCAAAAGTGATAAACCTGCAGTTCCTTTTTTTCTCTTTTGAACTTTTTGCCAACACGGCTTCTGTAGTTGATTCGGAAATTAAAATGAAAAGGCTCTAAAGGAAAGAAGGAAAGAATCCATTTGTTTTATGACAATTCGGTTTCAATTCACGACTTCATGAAGCTGTCACTGAATGCCTTTATTACAGTATCATTAGCCAGTAGTTATCATATTGTATGCTTTGCAGATGTTATTATTCATTTTCTACCGCTTATCTGAACTAATCTCTGAATCTCAGGCGTCGTCGGGCATCGAGGCAGGATACACCCTGGACGGAGTGCCAACCCATCGCAGGGCACACACACACTCTCATTCACTCACACACTCACACACTACGGACAATTTTCCAGAGATGCCAATCAACCTACCATGCATGTCTTTGGACTGGGGAGGAAACCGGAGTACCCGGAGGAAACCCATATATATATATATATATATATATCAGTCTCTATAAAAGCGTTTAAAAGATTCTTGTACTTGTGCTAGTGTACGTCATTTATACAGGTAAAATACTTCAAACTACTTTTTGAGGAAATCTCAGACAGCAGATTGTGACTATAATCCAGTCAGGATTGGACTGGAAACTAAATCCAAGAAAACTAAACTAAATCGGCTGGAAAAGGAAAGGCGTTTATAGCTGCTATAAAAGAGTTGAGATTATAAAGTTATTTTCTGTTTTTAAGGAATAAAACACTTCTGAAGATGTTTATAAATAATAACGTATAAAGGAGACTCTACAGAATAGGCGAATGATTTATTGCAGCTGAGAATGGTGCAATAGTGTTGGATTATCACTGAAGAATTATGCTGCATGGTTGTGTTACACTGCCGGAGGCTGCGGTAGACAGTTTTGTTTCCATTAGGCTACTTAGTCAATATAGCTACGGAAAGAATCCACGGGTGTGGTTGAGGCTCCGACTTCCTCAGGGTGATGGTACTCGAGACAGAGCAGACAAAACGTGGGATTACAGAGAATAGGAAAAGTTTGTTTAACGTGTGCTTTCGTTAACTTGATCTGCTTGAAAAAGGTTTTGATCAGTCTGAGGCTGTGTTCTCTGAATCGGATTTTTATTCTCATGTAGGATTTTTTTCTAAGCAGTTCTTTATCCCCCCCCTCCATATTTTCCCTGTAATACTGTGCCACAGGGAAAAGCTTTCTCTCCGTTTCGCTGCACATGTGTTGTGTGGAATGTGAAAGTCTGCTTGACTGACAAGGACACAGTGACATGTAGAACGGTTGTGCGCATGTCTAACATCAACGTCCTCCCATGTCCATTTCCATGGTCCTCTGGCTACAGCTGCAGCATCCAAATCAGCCTTATTCCTTTCTCTCTCTCTCTCTCTCTCTCTCTCTCTCTCTCTCTCTCTCTCTCTCTCTCTTTATACATATATACAGTCTAAAGCAACGTATGGATAATTAAGGTGTTTTTAATTAATTTGTGATTTAAAAAGAAATGGTTAGGGTCAATATTTATGAGAAGGGTCGGATAACTAAGAGCACAGAAACAGGGGTTTAGATGAATCGTTATCATTAGAAAAAAAAAATTCAAGCCATTTGCAACATCAGTGTCTTAAATTCCTAAAGTAAACACATGAGAGTTTCCCGGCAGGATCAGATCCTCACACGGTGCCAAATCTCCGTCACATGCAAATTTATCTGATACAATTAACTTCCCTCTAGTTTTTTTCCCCCTCGCTTTTGTCCTGACTGATGAAATCCATGAGATAACTGGGCCAAACAGCACACTGGCTCAGCCTCTATTCATGCTGTCCTCTCATAAAATACTCAAATGCTACTTATATTCATTTGTAGATATGATAAACTCTACACTACTTTTATTAACACGCAGGTGAAATGTGAAATGAAATGTTGTTAAGGGAGAATATGACATAAAACATAGAAGTGAGTCGAGATGAGCCGTAGTAACGGATCTAGTTATTTCGGTATATCTGAGGTCGTGTTATCTGCGGATAAAGTCTCATCATTCTGATGGATAGAGCTGTAAGTATGTAATGATGGGTTAATAAACTAAATTGCAGCATCGCTAACGTCCAACACGCCGGTGATCAGATTTGTTTTCCTGCGGTTTCATCTTCTTTCTCGTCGAGTGTTTTTCTCATGTGACCTGATACTGAGTTGAGCGGTTTATTGGAAACAAAGTCTAATAAAATGAGTTAATAAACATTTTACTCCTTTAAACCGTCTCTGATCCGAACCCTATAAAGTACGTATCATGGTACGACACAAACTATCAAGCTATCATTTAAATACGTATAAAAGGGCAAGGGTTTTAGCGTAAAGCGTTCTGTCGATATTAATTAATAGTAATGAGATCACAGATCTGTCACCGTCTCTAACCTGATTAATTCATTTCTCACAAAACCCGAGGCTCATTAACAGAGCTGTAATGTTTGTTTTTAGAACAGCCACCGTTCCCTAGAGCTCTGTAATCCTCCATGGTGTAAAGGAAGGAAGGAAGGAAGGAAAGAAAGAAAGAAAGAAAGAAAGAAAGAAAGAAAGAAAGAAAGAAAGAAAGAAAGAAAGAAAGAAAGAAAGAAAGAAAGAAAGAAAGAAAGAAAGAAAAGAAAGGGGTAAATAAATAGAGAAAGAAAGAAATGTGAGAAACGAAAGAAATGTAATAAAGAAATAGCAAAAGTAATAATGATGCAAAGTGATAAAGAATCTACCAGAGAAAGAAATAAAGAAAGAAAGAAAGAAAGAAAGAAAGAAAGAAAGAAAGAAAGAAAGAAAGAAAGAAAGAAAGAAAGAAAGAAAGAAAGAAAGAATGGGGTAAATAAACAGAGAAAGAAGGAAATATGAGAAATGAAAGAAATGTAACAAAGAAATAGCAAAAGTAATAAAGATGCGAAGTGATGAATCTACCAGATAAAGGAAGAAAGAAAGAAAGTAAGAAAGAAAGTAAGAAAGAAAAATAGAAAGAAAAAAAAGAAAGAAAGAAAGAAAGAAAGAAAGAAAGAAAGAAAGAAAGAAAGAAAGTGAGGGATTGCATAAAAGAATAAAAGTGTAACAAAAAACAGAATCATTAATGACAGAAGGAAGAAAGAAAGAAAGAAAGAAAGAAAGAAAGAAATACAAACCCAGTGAACAATTAACTCTTTTTTTTAAATGATCCAGACTCCAACACACAGCTGATGAACAGCATCACACTCTTAAAAAAAAACCCATTTGCTTTAAATCAAGATCTCGTGTTGTTTTTATCTCGTTATCACAAATCTTTCACGCTCTGAGCTGAAATACACAAATCCGCACCACATGACACACCAACGTTTCCTGCTGAAGGCCCGAAGCCTTAAACTCACCCATGTGGATGTCTAAGTAGAAAGGATCCATGAAGGAATGCAGATAATCAGATGCTTCACTCTTTCACTTCTCCATGCAGTAAGTAAGTGCAGGATGGAGAGAAGCTGAGTGTTTCAGCTCAGAAAGGCGCTGTTGAGCGTGTAGAGTATTTCAGGCCAGTTCTTTAAAGAATAGACTGTCCCCCTGTCGCAGATCAATCTGTCGAGCGCTCCGCTTTCTCTCTGAATTAGGAAATCCTGGCTTTCTTCCACTAGAAAGCGGTGGAGAGCGAGAGCGAGCGCTGCAGGGTGAATTTTGCGAAACCAGACTTTCTCATGGCACTGGCACCTCACAGCACAATGGCGGAGTAGCGTGACTTGGTTTTCTGTTTGCTTTACCTCACAGAAATAGGATTTCTCTGTGTCGCGAGACAGGAACATAGATTAGGGGACAATTGTAGATCTTTTACTTTTATTTATTTATTTATTTCGATTTATTTTTAAAGCATGGCTTAGAATTAAAATGAAATACTAACCCAAAACCCCGGCTACTTCATTTCCTTTGCGCCTTAATGTAAAGTCTTTGTGTACTGTTGTCTACATGTTGTATATATAGAACATTTCATTTGTATTTTGTTCCTATTTTTATTAAATATATTTCTCTTATAATCTGTAGAATCGAAGAAAAATGTTTTCCTTCGTTTCCCACAGTTCTTTCTTTCGTGGGTTGATTTTATTTTTTTTTACTTTTGTTCTTTCTTTCTCAGATTTTCAGTCTTTCTTTCTTTCTTTCTTTCTTTCTTTCTTTCTTTCTTTCTTTCTTTTTTCATTAATCATTCTGTTCTTTGTTACAATTTGTTTATACATTCGTGCAATCCCTCATTTTCTTTTTCTTTCTTTCTTTCTTTCTTTCTTTCTTTCTTTCTTTCTTTCTTTCTTTCTTTCTTTCTTTCTTTCTTTCTTTCTTTCTTCTGTTATTATTCATTCTGTTCTTTGTTACACCTTTTTATACTTTTGTGCAAGCCCTCAATGTCTTTCTTTCTTTCTTTCTTTCTTTCTTTCTTTCTTTCTTTCTTTCTTTCTTTCTTTTTCATTCTGTTCTTTCATTTCTGTTTCTCTTGTTACCACAAACTTGTACATCTTACCACAACACACCCAACAAACGATACCTTACAACCACACAACAACCTTTTTATTACTTTTTTTTGCAACAAACAAAACACTCCCAACAAGCAACCCCCCCTCCCCTCTCAATTTCGTTTCTTTTTTTCTACCTGGCAAAAAAAAGCCCCTCCAATGTCTTCTTTTTTTCTTTCTTTTCTTTTTTCTCTTTAATGTCTTTCTTCTCCCTCAATTGTCTTTCTGGATTTCGTTCTTCTTTCTTTCTTTCTCAAAATTTTATTTTTTCAAGCCGCCCACACCCCGAGACAGCTGCCTTACCTCCCCGCATGCTACAGCGCCCCCTCCCTTTTCTTTGTTTTCGTTTCTTTATTCTTTTTTCTTCTGTCGGTGACCCTTCTGTTTTCCCTCGGTTTTCTTTATTAGTTTCGTCCTTCGGCTAGCCCTTCTTTCCAAGAATCCTCTCTTACGGTCTCCGCCGGGCGTTTTTCCCCTCCCTTCGCCATACAAGTCTCCAGCCTCCCCCCTCTTCAACCTTGTTCACATGTGAACTCGGCCACACCCGCCCATACCCAGTCCCCTCCGCTCGACGGGGACACGATCCCCTCCCCGATGCGCCCTGCTAAACGAGAAATCTCCACGGTCCAGAGCCCTTGAGCCTCCCGATCCCCACACATTCCCTGTTTTGGTTGTGTGCAGCCCCCTCCTCCCCCCCCCCTCCTCCCGCCTCCCTCTCCCCGTTCAAAGTTTCTTCTTTCTTGCTTTTTTTTATTTGTTTTTTTTTGTCTTCCTTTTCGTTTTATTTTTCCTTTATTTTGCCCCCTTTCGCCGCTTACTATTTTTTATTTTATTTTCTTTATCCTTGTGCTTTTTCCCTGAAGCCCCGCGCCGTATTCTATTTTTTTCTTGTTTTTTTTTTTTGATATAGGTCTTTTTTGTATGTTTGATATTAATGCGGGTCGTTGATGTTCGATACCCCCACCCCCGCTTCCCTCCCGACGGCCCATCTCCCCCCCTCCCAGCCCTCCTGACCTCAGAACCTGGCTCTACAGCCGTCCGCTAGCTCCCTGCATGAGAGCTACGTGCGTGAGCGCTTCGTCGCTCGCTCCATCTTTGTGGGCTAAGGACGTGCCTTTGTCTTAGAGAATATAGAAGAGTGGTCTACTGGAAACGCTTAGCGTAGTCGAATCTTAGTGATATGATTCTTTTAACCGGTGCCGGGGGAGGGGAGGTGGCTTGTGGGCTATGTTGTTATTTCTTTGACTGCGGGTAGGATGTTGGTGCTTTATAGTGGGAAGCGATGGTGAAGCTGGACTTATATTGTGATTAGTTAGTAAGTTAGGGTTTGGTGTGTTATCTGACTGTTGGTGTCGGACATTTGGTTGCATCTACTTAGCCTTCACCCCTACTTCTTGTGACTTATGACTAGTCATGTGTTACCTGTTATAACCTTGGACTCTTTTAGCAGTTGTTAGGGTCCTAATTTGTCTTTTCAAGTTGTCAAGGCTTCTTGCGTTAACTGTATCTTTGCGGCGGTTATTGGTCCCCGATGTCCCAGCGACTCCTTCCCAGAAGTGTCCTTGTCGTTTCTTTTTGCGTGTTTATGTTGTTCTATATGTAGGGAATTTATCGCTTAAGAAATTTTTTCCCTTAGCGTTAATTCCTTATGAATGGTGGATCTTGATTTCTAACGGCGTCCCACTCCCTCTTACAGGCTCTTCTCTCTTGTATACTTCTGATTATGGGTCGTTGGGGCTATGGGAGAATTGTCTGTATATCTTGGGGGATTCCGGTGGTCGAGTTTCTCGGGTCTCTATCCCGTCTGGTCGGTGGGAAACTATTTTTCAATATTTGCGGTGTTGGATATTCTTGCTTCCCTGTTTTCTTATCTGATGGGATTTGAGGGAGGAAAGAATGTACGGGACAAAATCGCAAAAGGTTAGAAATTTTATTATCAGATTCAATTTATTCTACTGTTTTCGGAGTATTTTCGGTTGGATATTGTGTTTCTTGCTGGGTTTCTTTTCCTTAGAGTTTTTAACCGAATTCTTGGAGTTGTTTCTATGGACTTTTACATTGAACTCTTTCTGTCGTGTAATTTTCTTGGGTCTATTCCTCTCACTTCAGTGAAGGGGTATAGGCCAGTTTTCATTGGTACTGTTTATGTTCTTTTTTTTTGCGTTTTTGTTCTTGTTTATAGGCTTAGCTGTTTGTATCTGTTTTTGGATTTTCCCTTTATTAATCATATTATTGTTATTGTTTTCAGGCAATCCGTTTTTTATATTTGGAGTTTGTTGGGTATTTTTATGATTATCTGTTTTATCTTCGATTTTATATTTTTTATTATGCTTTCTTTAGACGCCTCCCTTTTCGGCCATAATGTTCAATATTTTTATATTTTGTAATTGTTCAATTTTGGCTTGGATTGGGTACAATTACTAAAGTGGTATATGGAGGAGGGTTGTCTTGTTGTTGTTACCTATCACTTTTACTATGTTCGGTTTGTTCTGGTATGTTTTCCGCGACCTCTGCTGCCCGTCTGTCGCCCTCCCTACTGCGGCTCCCTCCCCTGCGCAAACCCCTGTTCTGTCTCTTTTTTTTTCATTATAGGGTAGTAGTATTGTTTTCTTGGCTGTTATCTGATGGCCTTTGGGTTTATTGGCGGATTAAAGTTGATGCAATGCCACTCCCCCTCCCTTCGCCTCCGGCCCTGCCGTCTCACCCGTCCGGCGTATTCTTTATTATCTTTTTTTTTGCTTCTTTTATTTTTTTTTGACTTTTGGTGTTTTTTGGATCTCGAGAGTATTGGCTGATTGTTGAAACTTCTTTTGTGCCAGGTTCTCGTTTAGGACCCATTTTCTTAGATTAAGGAACTTGCCCATTTTCATACGATTTGTAGATTATTTATTTAGCTTTTTTCTTGTACTATCTCGAGGAGGAGAGCAGCAGCGAAAAAAACAGTTTGTGCTAAATGGCGGGTTGTCTGCCTTTCTTTCTAGCTTTCTATGGTTGTTGTATAGTTGGGGTTTTTCGCTTTACCCGCCATTTCGTTTCGGAATTTCTTCTTTTCTTTTTTCTCTGATTTCATCTTGTACTTTCTTTTTCTCCTCTTGCGTTTCGAAACTTGTAACTTGGGATCTTCTTTGGGAGTAAGTTATTATTTAATGCTTTTTTTGTTGCTTGGTTCTTTCCTTCTTTTGCTTTCTTTCCTTCTTTCTATAACTTTTTCTTTCTTTTGTTCTTTCTTTTATTTTGTCTTCTCTTTTGTCTTCTTCTTTCTTTTCATTTTGGGCTTTTTTTTCTTTCTTTCATCTTTCTTTCTTTCTCTTTCTATTTTCTATTTACTTTCTTCGCCTTCTTTTCACTTTCTTGCTTTCTTTCTTCTCTTTTTCCTTTCATAGTTCTTTCTTCTTATCCTTTTGTGCTTAATCTTCTTTTTTTTCATCCCCCCGACACGTTCGCTTTTCATTCTTTCTATTTTGGCATTAATCCTTCTGTTCTTTGCTTCTGATCATCTCAGCATGTCAGTCTCTTTTAATATAACGTGACATCATTAAAAAAACCCCAATTGATTATTTTCTGTCAGTCATTCCTTCACCAGCCTCATTTTTTCCTCTGTTTGGAAGTTAATCAGCCAAAAAAAAAAAAAAACGATTAGAAGAAATCGCAACACTTTCCATCTGACTGTCACAAAGCTCCGGTAAACATCTCTACACAGAAAACTTCTGAATTAAAGTCCAAGATTGGGCAACAGGTTTAAGTCTGCAACATAAATAAATACTGTAGATTAAACTGCGCTGGCCGTGTTGCCATTCTTCTATTTATTCCAGATTTTAAACATCTTTTGTAAATTGATCAGCGTGCTTGTAAAGTGGAAAAACGTGAAAAGAATTCACGCCAGCTATCGATATGTAAAGCGTTCTGAAACTGACATAACGGTGCACGTTTGTGTATTTCATTCTGCAAAGGAGCCGATTAACTAAACCACCTCGTCTTGTTCATCCAACGAGTCGGGAGGGAAAGACGGCGTGATGGGACCCATGGTGCTCGGTGCAGAGGTCACGCGAGGGGACAAAAACGAGAGCTTTAATAATCCACCATGACTCAGAGCATAGCCATGAAGTGACAGTCAGTGACAAAAGACATACTGAGGACATCCATCACTGCGGTGAAGGGGAAAAAAAGACAGAGAGAAGAAATAGAGCAATGTGGTTTCGCCTTGGGTTTAAGGGAATATGGGACACAGTAAGATTTTCCTTTGGGTGTGCGCTATAATGAGTTTCTGTAAATGATTTCATTGCAAGTAATTGTTCCAAGTGAGCTCCACATTAAAAATAAGGGCAATAAAAAATAGAGACTGATAATATCAGCAACATTTACTGGCTATTACAGTCGTCTATGAGTAGCGCATTATGAAAGACTAGCATGTGGAACATCGTTATACTCACGCTTATACTATTTTCACTTCTGATCGTTTAAGAAGCAAAGAGCAGTGTGTTTTCAGCTGATACTGTACCGGACTGTACCTGATTAATGTGTTTCTGAAATAAACTCAGGGTAATTAATGGGCCAGAAATGTTTGCTTTTGGAAATGCCATCATTCCCTGGAGCTGTGGAGCATGGTGGCTTTCCCAAAGTGAAGCTTTATATAGCAGGATAAGAGCGATAGATAGATAGATAGATAGATAGATAGATAGATAGATAGATAGATAGATAGATAGATAGATAGATAGATAGATAGATAGATAGATAGATGAAAAAACAGAGACAGATGGATGAATAGATAGATAGATAGATAGATAGATAGATAGATAGATAGATAGATAGATAGATAGATAGATAGATAGATAGATAGATAGATAGATGAAAAAACAGAGACAGATGGATGAATAGATAGATAGATAGATAGATAGATAGATAGATAGATAGATAGATAGATAGATAGATAGATAGATAGATAGATAGATAGATAGATAGATAGATGAAAAAACAGAGACAGATGGATGAATAGATAGATAGATAGATAGATAGATAGATAGATAGATAGATAGATAGATAGATAGATAGATAGATAGATGAAAAAACAGAGACAGATGGATGAATAGATAGATAGATAGATAGATAGATAGATAGATAGATAGATAGATAGATAGATAGATAGATAGATAGATAGATGAAAAAACAGAGATAGATAGATAGATAGATAGATAGATAGATAGATAGATAGATAGATAGATAGATAGATAGATAGATAAAAAACAGAGAGACAGATGGACAGACAGACAGACAGACAGACAGACAGACAGATGGATGAAAAAACAGAGACAGATGGACAGACAGACAGATGTATGGATAGATAGATAGATAGATAGATAGATAGATAGATAGATAGATAGATAGATAGATAGATAGATAGATAGATAGATAGATAGATAGATGAGAAAAATAATAATAAATAAATAAATAAAGTGAGAAATAAATCACTAATCAGATCATAAGAAAGAAAGAAAGGTGTTTTTGTGTTCTGATGAAAGGATTTTGCCTCAGGAAAGAAAAGAATGAGTGCACTTTAGGGTCGCTACTCAACGCAGCACATGTGCTCCGAGGCGAGCGAGTTCACCAGCTATCCATGATACTAAGTAAACAAATTACAGCTCAATATCTGTCCATGTGATCCCCCCCCCCCAAACACCCCTCCATGTCTTTCCTGACTCAACCCCCCCATAGTCATAATGTTTCCCTGCTAAGAGCTGCGGTCAATGCTGGGGAGAAATAAACGTACAACAAAAACTTGACGAGAAACCTCTTTTCATGTAAACAACCACGAGTCCGTGATGATCGCCTCAGACTGGTGTTTAGAGGTGTGTCAGATTTCACACAGTTTGGGGAATCTGATGTAAAAAGCATGGCTTGTGATTTGGCTCAAAGACTCTGCTGCTGCTTCACCGATGCTCTTGTTTTCAGCTGCGGGATACGAGTGCATTCCTCAGTAAAAAAAAAAGAGAGAGAGAGCGAGAGAGAGAGAGAGTGAGAGAGAGAGAGAGAGAGAGAGAGAGAGAGAGAGAGAGAGAGAGAGAGAGAGAGAGAGAGAGAGAGAGTTTGCAACAGAAAAGCAGAGGGGAGGTGAAAATTCCTGTATGTTTATACATTTTTTTTTTTTTACATTTTCTGGGCTAAAATGTGTGGAAAGGAATAGGGGCCTGGACAAATCTGGCCTCATGGAGAGCCGGATGTTTGAGAAAGGCAATATTGTGACTGAAATCTTTTCCAGAGAGAGAGAAAGAGGGTGAGAGAGAGAGAGAGAGAGAGAGAGAGAGAGAGAGAGAGAGTGCAAAAGACAAAGCTAGAGAGAGTGGTGAAGAAACCACATCTGTTTTCACTCAAAACAAACAGCATGAACAGCTCGAGCCTGTTATTAAAGGCTTTCTCGAGTCGACCGAGAAGTGAGAGACGGCCCACGAGAGCACATTTAGGCGATGTTTCTTGAGTGGACGCTTATAGAGTGGGATGAATAAGTGACGTGGAATTTCAATCAGTCATTTCTGTCCCGTTGCCCGTTCCGAATAAATGCTGCTCCCCATTGGGCCATGATTTGGGAAGAGTGCAAAAGACAACAGCTGAATTCTGCAGTACAGAACCTCACATGTTTACATTTTACATTTACATAGGCTTTTATGCAAGCCAAGCAGAATACAGAGCTGCTCAATGTGCTGAAAATAATGTAGAAATTACTGAGCTAAAAACAAGTGTTGAAGAACAGAATGAGGCTTTACTGTGAATATAAACATAAATTATATGCTCTTGGGTATAACGTCAATATTGTGTGTGTGTGTGTGTGTGTGTGTGTGTGTGTGTGTGTGTGTGTGTGTGTGTGTGTGTGGTGCTAAACATATGGTATAAAACATACTTCTATATATACTGTTTACACACCATACTGCACCTGGACACAATAATGACAATATTTAAAAACCATACACATTTATGTATATATATATATATATATATATATATATATATATATATATATATATATATATATATATATATATATATATATATATAGTTTTCTTATATAGTTTATACTTTTTTATTATTTCATTATTATTTTATTTTATTTTTATTATTTTTATTTTATTTTATATAATATTATTAAATATTATTTATTTTACTTATACCGGACAGATGCATAAAGCATTTCACTGCATGTCGTACCCTGTATGTATGTGTATGTGACAAATAAAATTTGATTTGATTTGATTTGATTTGATATTAGATAGATAGATAGATAGATAGATAGATAGATAGATAGATAGATAGATAGATAGATAGATAGATAGATAGATAAATAGATAGATAGATAGATAGATAGATAGATAGATAGATAGATAGATAGATAGATAGATTCCACACATTTCATTATTATTTTATCATTCCACATTTTGTATTACAATTTTCAAATCTAGTTTCACCTTTTTTTTGAAGAAAATAGTATTTATTAAATCATTAATTTTGCCGAAAGATACAACACAATGAAAGAAGAAGTGGGAAAACAGAATATAAAGACAAGTAATAAAAAGTGATAAATATTGATAACTGATCGATTAATACTTATTCTGATTAATAAATTGTTATTGTTGTTCTTATATTTAAATATATACTGTAATACATGTCAGGAATGAGGAGGCCAAGGTGCATGACAAGTGCAGACAACAATTTATTACAGAAGACAAATAACCATGAAACAAAAGCCATGAACTGTGAAAACAAGACAAAAAAACTATGACTGTGTATGTG
Organism: Tachysurus fulvidraco; assembly: GCF_022655615.1. Taxonomy (NCBI): domain Eukaryota; kingdom Metazoa; phylum Chordata; class Actinopteri; order Siluriformes; family Bagridae; genus Tachysurus; species Tachysurus fulvidraco. The sequence continues at coordinate 19,865,488 of NC_062538.1, forward strand.
GATTGGGATACGCACGATAAACACGATACGACAACAGAAGCTTGACAGTAAAACACACAGAAAGTAGAGTTTCAATTGTAGCTCTATTTAAAAGAAGGTTTTCTCAGACCGTTATCACAGATCATCACATTATTGTTGTCATTCTCTCCTCCATCAGTGGCATCTTCCTAAAACTTTAAACCTACAAGCATTTTTGGCAAACTTTCTGAATTGCTTTGGTAGCATAAATGATGTGTTATTATTAGACTTAGTTTCAGTCTTGTTCACAAACTCACCAGGGGAAATCCCTTAGCCACTCACGTTTCCATCTGAATGACAATAACATCTGCTTTGTCTGAATTAGCGAGGCTGATATCAGTGCCTTCCAAAAGGACTCATCTGTTGGCTGTCTTTTGTTGCATCATTGCAATTCCTGCCTGACAAAATCTTAGATTCCATTTCCTTCTTAGCCCTCGTACCGTCTGTCTGATGAGATCCTCTGGCAGAACAAAAAAAGACGATCCAAGCGCTGAGCTCATATATGAAATGATTAACTATACAACAACCATTAGTACTAGGACAACAAATTATTTTATTTGATTTTACTTGATGTCAAGCGCTCTTGGTGTAGTAAGATATGTCGTGATCTTCGTGATGTTATATAGAGTGATTGTTCAAAATTAAAATGGTCATGATGGAAATCATCATGATGTGGTCAACAAAGGCAAGCAAATCATCGATTGTTCTACCATGGAGCCTTGTGGACCGCAGTGGAAATGGCTAAATGGATAATGTAGTGATCTAGCAAGAAAGGGAGGTTTGGTGTTGATAGCTTGATCTGCAAGTTCAATGAAATCAGACCTTGAGGCTTGTCAAGATGCCTACAAAGCGCAAGGTGTCCTCCAAAAGGAATAACATGTAATTGGATGGCTCAAGGCGCAAGCACATGCTTGTAATACATCAGCTGCATAGTCATGGGCACAGCACCTTCCACAGTTATTTCTTTATCTAGATGGTAAACTATGGTTTCTTTCAGGTTCTCCAGGAAGATTTTCAACATAGTAATGTGCCAATAAGTAATGTAATTGAATGGGTTGAATTTGAAAAAAAAAAACAAAACAAAACAAAAAAAAAACGGCCCAAGCATAGATCCTTGAGGTACACCTACCATTAGATGATGCGACTTTAACACTTGTTGGTTGCTTTGCTGCCTCTATGGTCCCTGGTTCTGTCCTGTTCTGTTGGGTTATTGTCAGTATGTCCATGTGAGATTCCTTGGGATTTTCCAGATTTTTTCCAAATTATGCCATTATGTGAACTGACTACGCTTATTGACTGTGTGTGCATGATGCCCGGTTTTCCATTCAGGGTCCCTTGTTGCCTTACACACAGTGTTCCTGGAATGTGCTGCAGATTCTCTCTGACCCTGACCGGGGCAAAGTCAGTTATTCTACCTCCTTGTCCTTTAATGAATCCTAGTAGAGCCTTGAGAGTACAATATGACAATTTCCGGTGACGCCAAGGTTGTAGAGAATGGCAGTTAGAATTTGATGGTTCATGAAATTGAGAAATGAGGAAATGCCTACAGCTCCTGTAGATCAGAGGTTGTTTGAATGTCCATAGATTTCTTCTTTTGGTGCCTTAAGTGTCAGCTTTTTGAGATACATGTTGATGATATAGGTAAGTGTGAGGAAAATGCTGAGACATGAGGAGATGGGATCCATGTCATTTCTACATTTCAAGCTCTAGATCGCCTAAACTTTAAGCCGAGTTAATAAAAATACTTTATTAAGAAGTCTGTTAAAAAAAACTTTTATAGCCTGTTAAATTATATTACATTACATTATTCACTTCTGTTTGATGATGAAGAGCACAGTCTGCTGCTGTTCCATGAACTGAACTATCCCATAAACTCACATGATTGTGTCAAAGCAAGTGTGTGTGTGTGTGTGTGTGTGTGTGTGTGTGTGTGTGTGTGTGTGTGTGTGTGTGTGTGTGAGAGATTCAATCGTCATACTTTCCTCTTTGATTAAAGCAGTGTGTTGTGTGGCTCTAGGAACTCAGGAACCAGGACTTGTTGATCTCATGCAGAGGTTGAACACTTGGATTGCTGTGCACGTGTTCAGCCAGCAGCCTTGCAAAATAACATTTAAGGTCTCACCGTGAATAGCAAATTCTGTACTTCCTGCTGACTCCAGATGTGCTGAAGTGTGAACCAAGTATTTGCAATGATTTCTAATAGACTTCACCTCCTGTGCCTCAACAAGCCGTGTACTATATAGGCGTGTACATTAATTATAATGATAGTGTTGTTCTTCATATCTTGCTGTCCTGAAAGCCCTATGATTAAAGAAAAATGCATTATATTATATTTCATTCTGACAGCTCTGATGTCGGCACACCTGGTTGTTTAAAGAATAAAGAGTAAGGAATATTCTGTTAAAACCCGCCTGAGAATAGTTTAAGAAAATCGGCAAGTTTGTTTTCACTCTTTAGATAGATATAGATAGATAGATAGATAGATAGATAGATAGATAGATAGATAGATAGATAGATAGATAGATAGATAGATAGATAGATAGATAGATCATTTTATTGATCCCAGAGGAAATTCAAGCCAAACTACTAGCGATGCTAATGAAATACAAATAAAAATACTTGGGAGAGTTAAAGAACTCGTATTCATCTTTTCTGAATTCACTTCATCGCTGCATCCTGCGATCCTGCATCAGCTCCTCACAATACACTCAATACTCCCGGCACCAAAGACGTCAAGATATACAGACAAAGGACATCAAAGGAACAGCATCTGGAAGGATCAATTCTACATTACTATAGGGCATGACTGAAAAGAAAGAAAAAAAAAGGGTGGGATTCGTATTTTCCATCGGGAGCTGATTTCACTCTTCTCCCAGAGTAGAAAAGACTGCATGAAAAGCCTGAGGAGAAGCAGTTTGAAATTGAAAGTGGACAAGGGTCTGTGCTACAGGAGGATGTATAAGTCTATCATTTATATTTATTTATTTTTTTTTAATCTATCATTTCTCATGCAGGATGAAAGAACGCTCAGCTTATGCTTTTACTTTTGAAGTAAATGATTGCAGACATTTTCAAACAGTATAAACGTATAAATTATTTTATCACCGCAAGTCTCTCTATATAAATAAATCTATCTATCTATCTATCTATCTATCTATCTATCTATCTATCTATCTATCTATCTATCTATCTATCTATCTATCAATCAAAGGCAATAAAAGTAAACGTAATTCTTTATCCAGATCAGAGGAATATGGAAACCTTTACAGCACAACTGAACAGTTGAACAAGATTAATTGCCTTGGTAAAAGGACCAGCAGTAGTTTGGGGGTCCTGGGACTTGATCTCACAATCTTCTGAGCTTCTGAGCCGTTATCCAGTGATCTACTGCTTCTTAAACACTTGGTTGATTGAGTGTACCCCATTGCTGACCCCTGACCTAGACGATCTTGGCTTATACAACACCCTCTCATTCATCAATCAGAGCCAAATTTACACACATAAGCACTGTTAACCTAAAAGATGCTTCTTATTTATCATCAAAAGCTATAGCACCATGCCGCACGTCTTTAGCCCAAATTGAGCTGTATGACATTTCTCAGCTCTTTCCATCCTTTTAGTCAGCACTCTTCCTTAAATGGATAGCGTTACCTTGCTATGCCATGATGTCTCATCCATTACTTCATCTTTTCTTGGACATGCCAGTTTATTCTGAGAGATGGATGTCTCAAACCCAAGGACAGGGCGATAACGACAGGAGGTCTGAAGATAATTCAGGACAAATGCTGACTGACAGTCAAAAAAATCCCAGTGTAAGGAATAGGGTTTGTCTAATAAACAGGTTAGCAGTCAGAGCAATGGGATCAAATGGTGGTTTGGGCCACTTTAAGAACACAAGTGTATATCATTTATTATTGTGGAAATTGGAGCTATACATAATCCTCTCTCATCCTGCATCATCTGTTCTCAGCAACATTTATTCACTTCTACCAGCAAGGCTAATGTAAAAAAAGAGAAAATTACAAAGATAGAGGTTATTATAATATAATTGGCTAGAGAAGTGGGGGGAAAAAAGAAATGGAGTGCCATTAATTTCCAGCAGCTGAACAGAAAATGGCTAATAAATACCATTACAGGCAAAGCCAAGTACATTTCGCCTAATTGCCTCTATTGTGAACTGCTAACCTTTTAGCATTTGTAAACGCACACAGTGTGATGTTATTTTGCATCACATTAGCTTCTGCGCCTTCCATAACGTTCGCATCCATCATTTCCGAAGCCATCTCATGCTTTTAACATTTCCAGCGTTTAAAGGTCATTCTCAAAATTATATATAAAATAATTATAAAAATAAATGCAGCAAAATTTCAACATTGCCATTTTTATTTTCAACGATGTACGGTTCGAGTACTGATAAATGTTTTTCCATCTTTTAAAAGTACCAGACAATAAAAAAAAAAAAACAGTTATGTTAAAAATTTAACAGTGCAAGTTTGGTTTTGCTTCAACAGGAGACAAGAAATATGTTAAAGAATTACTAGAATCTATAACAATGTGCTAATGAATTGGTCTGTTGTATTAAAATGTAGTGGTTTCCTACAGGGTTGGTGGTTGGATCCCTGTCTCTACCCGTGTGCATGGAATTCAGATGTTCTTTGCATGCTTTATGGGTTTCTCATGGGAACACTGGTTTCCTCCGCCAGTCTAAAGACATCTCTATATTGTCTGTAATAAGTGTGTGTGTGTAATCCACTGTGCCCTGTGTAAGATAAGTGCTACAAATGGACACATGATTTGAGCTGATAGTTCAGTTTTAGTGTTATTTATTAAGAATTATTATCAAATAGGTCTAATGTGCTAACATCAAGACTCTTAAAGGTTTCCTTCATGGTTCCTCAGTCACTTCTAATGGTGTATACCTGTAAACTATTGTACATAAGTCTGCGTTTTCTCGGTCTTCACTACGCCGGTAACTCAATACAAAATGAACACATAACATGTTGGAAGTAGATTCAAACCCAGACATGGATAAGAGGTTTATATCTGGTGATGTGATCATCAGACTGTTTTCTGTTCTGGCACCGAGGTGGTGGAATGAACTTTCCCTAGATAAGGGAAGAGCTGAGTCACTGGATATCTTCAAATGATGGGTAAAGACCTGAAACACTTTTGTTTTATGTGCATAATAAAGAAAATAAAACCTTGAACAGAGTTTTAGGTTGATTGTATTCTAAGTCTGTAATCTAGTGAATCAGTGTTAATGTGCTCATCGATGGAGACTTCAATGCACTTTTGTACATCGCTCTGCGAAAGAACGTCGGAGGAGTGCCGTAGATGTAAATGGAGAGAGAGAGAGACGGGGGGGAGAGAGAGAGAGACAGCAAGGGGGGGCAGAGAGAGGGGAGGGGGAGGAGAGAGAGAGAGGGGATACAGAGAGAGACTGAGAGAGGGGGGACAGCGAGACAGACAGAGAGAGAGACGGAAAGAGACAGCGAGAGGGGGCAGAGAGAGACAGCAAGGGGGGCAGAGAGAGGGGAGGGGGAGGAGAGAGAGAGAGAGAGAGAGAGAGAGAGAGAGAGAGAGAGAGAGAGAGAGAGAGAGAAGTCAGAGAGAGAGGAGACAGAGAGAGACTGAGAGGGGGGGCAGAGAGACAGACAGAGAGAGAGACAGAAAGAGACAGCGAGAGGGGGCAGAGAGAGACAGCAAGGGGGGGCAGAGAGAGGGGAGGGGGAGGAGAGAGAGAGAGAGAGAGAGAGAGAGAGAGAGAGAGAGACAGCAAGAGGGGGCAGAGAGAGACAGAGAGAGAGAGGGGAGACAGAGAGAGACTGAGAGAGGGGGGACAGCGAGACAGACAGAGAGAGAGACGGAAAGAGACAGCGAGAGGGGGCAGAGAGAGACAGCAGGGGGGCAGAGAGAGGGGAGGGGGAGGGGGGAGAGAGAGAGAGAGAGAGAGAGAGAGAGAGAGAGTGAGAACAGACAGATACGAAGTTCATTAACATGACTGTACAGTGTTCAATAACTGATCCTTAGTATCTGCCTGCTCAGGATTCCAGGCTTTATAGTTAAAACAAAATATCATGAGCAGGGAAAATAAAACTGCTTAAATAATACCAGAAAAATCTTTAATCCTAACACAGAACACATTTCTATGTTGAGATTGATGTTAGCTTAAGGAACCGTACGAGCCAGTTCTACCTCAGAAAGATCTTGAATACTTCTAGTACATTTTCAGTAAACTCCTCTTTGGCAAAACCTCAATTCAGAGTATTTTAAAAAAGGATGAAATCAGTGTCTCTCATGTAGTGTAATACAGCACTCGAGCCAAGATACGCGTCAGAACAGAAATTTACACCCGGACTTTTTTCTTCGTTGTTCATCTAATCCACTGTATCTTTATTAATAACAGCGATGACGAGACTTTCTCGACTAGAGGCGTTTCTGCAAGATTATCTCCCGGATCTCATAATCTACTTACAGCCAGCAGTTTTGGGTTTGTTTTTTTTCCAAAACAAAGTCCTCAAATTTACTATTTCCAGAAGCTAGCACTGAAAAGTGTGTGTGTGTGTGTGTATGTGTGTGTGTGTGTGTGTGTGTGTGTGTGTGTGTGTGTGTGTGTGTGTGTGTGTGTGTGCTCAGTGAAAAATCTTGGAAAGTTTTCTGCTAAATAAAACACCGAGCAGCATAAAAAAAACCAATCTCAATTGAATATCTCAGATTTCTCAAATAAATGGAAAGATGTGGGAACAATAAGAGATATGAGTCAGTAAGCAAGGATGAAAGGAAGAAAGAAGGGGAATGAAAAGAAAGAGGGAGAGGGAAAGAGGTGGAAAGCATGGGGCCCCAGACAGGCTGGAGCAGCGCAGGAAAAGCTTTTTTTTTTCTTTTTTTTCTTTTTGCTGACAGGGAGGAGAGACTCAGCCAAGAATAACCTCTTTTCCTGTCATGCAGCTGGTAAGATAGGTATTGAGCACTCAGCAACAGAGACGGGAGAAGAAAACAGAATGAAGGAATGAGAGAGAGAGAGAGAGAGAGAGAGAAAGAGAAATGCCTGTGAAGTCCCCCCCCCCCCCTCACCTGGGCGGTGTCAGCATTCTTCTTTCCCTGACATTATCCTCTGCTTGTCAGAAACTCCATCCTGGGTTGTACTGTTGCTGTGTTGCAGCATACGCTTGCCTTCTCACTGACACGTTTTAGCAGTATAAGTAAAAATAACGGGATACTAAACATTTGGCAGACAACCTTATCCAGAGCGGCTTACATTTCATCTCATTTTTTTATAACTGAGCAATTGAGGGTTAAGGGTCTTGAACAGCAGCAGAGGCAGCTTGGTGGACCCAGGATACAAACTCACAGCCTTCTGATCTGTAGACCAGCATCTTAAACCTCTAGGCTACAAAACACTTTCAGTATGTGGGGCGGTTTAGGAAAACATTCAGATGATGCTGTGGCTGAATTCTGGAAAAAAGGTTTTTAGAACTTATTTTTACACCACAATGTTCATTCATTTTCTACCGCTTATCCGAACTACCTCGGGTCACAGGGAGCCTGTGCCTATCTCCGGCATCATCGGGCATCGAGGCAGGATACACCCTAGATGGAGTGCCAACCCATCGCAGGGCACACACACACACTCTCATTCACTCACACACTACGGACACATTTCCAGAGATGCCAAACAACCTACCATGCATGTCTTTGGACCGGGGGAGGAAACCAGAGTACTTGGAGGAAACCCCCGAGGCACGGGGAGAACATGCAAACTCCACACACACAAGGCGGAGGCGGGAATCGAACTCCCAACCCCGGAGGTGTGAGGCGAACATGCTAACCACTAAGCCACCATGCCCCCTCCACCACAAGGTTAATAAAATTGAAATATATTGCATCAAAATGACATTTTTGGATTTGTCTGCTATTTTCTTTGGCCTAAAATGTCTACAATCATTCGGTACACAGACCGACTGTCAGAATGTGATACTCCTGTGTCTCAGTCGGAATTAAATATTTAATCCTTGTTTTATGTTCATTCTCTGGACGCTTTGGTACTGTACGGGTCACATTCACCTGGGACTTTGCCAAGCCACCGTACATAGAATTATGACAAATCTGGGTTAATGAGAGCTTAAGAGTTATAATACTGAGCTTATAAATGGGATGTTCTGAGTTTAAATCCCAGATTTGTCAATAAAAATAAAAAACAACAACAGGAGAGATCAGCCATATACTTTAAATCTCTTGAAGTCAGCTTGTTAAAAAAGATGTTTTACAGGCATGCAAATGTGGAAAAAGTTAGATCTAAAGGTATATAGGTTGCTCAGGTTTGGTTGGAATTATAGAATATAGAAATATTATTTGGGAATTATGTTAAAAACAGACGTAATGTATCACAAAGTACCAAATAAAAACCTCCAAAGCATAAATATTATTAAATATTTTTTTTATCTTTTTGTCAGTAACACTCTACTGACAGGCTTTACAACAGAAGGAACCACAAAAACAATGTCATATATATTCATATTGGTGGCTATGGGAGTGACAGGCGTTATATTTACACTCGAGAATTCCTGCGCTGTTGAATGTGACACACAGGAAGATGGTGTCAACACACAACTCTGTCAACACACGGCTTCACACACCCACGAGTCGGAATGCAAGAGACAATTCTTAAATCAGCATGGAAAGAAGCCAATTCACATTCTCAAATAATTGGCTAGAACCGTAGTTAAAATTGAATAAGACAGGCTAATCAAGAAAACCGGGCAAGTGAACGATCGCTTCGTGCCAAGTGAAAGAAAAATCCCAGCTAATAGTTTTCAGTAATACTGTATATTCATCCTTGTGTAAGACAGTCAGGCTATAACATTACAAAATGTTCATATTTATTTAAGAATTCTTTTTTTTTTTACATGTAATTTTTTTTTATCATGTTAATCAGTAAGATACACAAAATGACAGGTCAAGAATGGAAATGAATGATGAGTGGTAAAGTGTAAAGCTGTTGATTATCTTCCAACGACAACAACGACAGGCCGTCGTAACATGTTTTATTCTTGTGATATCGACTGTTTACAAAACAAGTTAGCTAAATTGATTAAAGTTGATAAAACTAAAATTTTCTCTGTTACGTTACTAAGAAACAACTCAAAGCTCAAAGCTCCGTGCTGAAGACTTTCCAGTGTTGGAAAATTTTCCATCGTGAATTCTGACTGCTGACATTGGAGACTCCTTCCCGAAAACGTTGACGAAGCTACAATTCCAAATAGAAATCTGCACTTTTTTTTCCATTTTGAAAAATATATTTTTTTCTCTTTCCTTTTTCTCTTCTTCTTTTCTCTTTAACTTTCTTTTACTAATAATGTCTCTTTATTGTTTCGAATGATAACGCTATCGTATTAGAACGCAAACATTTAACGTAAACCTGAACTGAATTCCAGCCAGCACTAATGCCAAGTGCTGATACAAAAAAATAAAACATATTCTCATGATAGAAAAAGCACTAGAACATGGAGGAACGTAAGCCAGGTTCAAGCTAGCTAACGATTACGATTGTGCTAGCTAGGTTGTAACCCTGGCTAAGTCTGATAATTAAATAGCAGCGATCAGAGATTGGGTCACAATGGGAACTAAGTTATTTGTACAAAACTAGCTAATGCTCTTAGTCTTTAAGAATAAAATAAACTTTGGTAAAAAAAAAAAAACAGATACTGTGGTAAAAATCTAACTCAAACTTTCCTACAAAGAAAATTTTACCTCAATTTTTCAGATTTGATTTGATTTTTTTCTTTCACTAGGAACAACATAACAAACCAAGGTTAGGTTTATACTAAGTGTCACGTCATAGGCACTAAGAAGATGCAAAGAGAGAGAAAGTGAGAGAGAGAGAGAGAGAGAGAGAGAGAGAGAGAGATGTCAGGAAAAAGAAAACAGTAGAGACAGAGCAATTCCCCAAGGTCTTCAGCACAGCACGATCTTCCGAGAGCACACGTCTGCCTTCTGAATCAATGCCTCACCTCTTCTCTCTTTGAAGATGCTACATTGCCATGCAGTTTCCACCCCGTTAGCAGCACCTGCACCACAAAACAAACCCGCTGCTGCTTGTCTTTAGATGCTTTATTTTTTATTCAATCTGTACCAAAAGGCATATGACATCGGCTCCTGAGGGCTGCGGGCCTCTCGAAAAAAAACAAAACCAGCCAGAGAGTGTGATTCTGAGTCAACAGAAATACAGACTAACTCATCAACGTGTCAAAAGGCTAGAGGGGAAAATCCCAGCGCTCCTGTAAACCACCGACAGACAGAAGTCAAAATTGAGCTGTAACATGACTAAGCTGCATGTTGTTTTGTTAGACATAATGTCTAGTTTTAGGTGTGTGGGTATTTTCAGCGTGCTTGTGATTGAGCTACAGGAGGAAGGTCTTGGATTTATTTTTCTTCATTTACAGAATTAAATGTTAACATTATCTGGAGAAACTAGAAATCTAAAAAGAAGTCTCCTTTTTCCCACAATCTAGTTTAGAAATGTAGTTAACATCACGTTATTCATTCATTCATTCATTCATTCATTCATTCATTCATTTTCTACCGCTTATCCGAACTACCTCGGGTTACGGGGAGCCTGTGCCTACCTATTCAATTCAATTGAAGTTTATTTGTATAGCACTTTTTACAATGGGCTTCGTCTCAAAGCAGCTTTACAGAACATAAACATAGAACAGAAGTTAAACATAAGGAGAAAAAAGAATAAATATAGTAAAAAAATTAAGATATATATACTGTAGTTCACAGTGTGTGTGTGTGTATGTATGTATGTATGTATATATGTATGTACAGTATGTATGTATTTATGTATGTATGTATGTATGTATGTATGTATGTATGTATGTATGTATGTATGTATGTATACGTATTTATCCCCAATGAGCAAGTCTGAGGTGACTCAGGCAGCAGTGGCAAGGAAAAACTCCCTTAAGTTAGTAAGAAAGAAACCTTGAGAGGAACAAGACTCAAAGGGGAACCTATCCTCATATGGGTGGAACTGGGGGTGAGATTACAAATATACAGTCAAACAAGTGTTGAATTGGTGTATCTCAGGCGTCATCGGGCATCAAGGCAGGATACACCCTGGACGGAGTGCCAACCCGTCGCAGGGCACACACACACTCTCATTCACTCACACACTACGGACAATTTTCTAGAGATGCCAATCAACCTACCATGCATGTCTTTGGACCGGGGGAGGAAACCGGAGTACCCGGAGGAAACCCCCGATTCACAGGGAGAACATGCAAACTCCACACACACAAGGCGGAGACGGGAATCGAACCCCCAAACCTTTATTGAGTAATAATTTTATGAACTTTTAAAGCCGTAATTCTGTCTGTATATCAAAACACTGAAAAAAGTTTATCTCAAAGCACTCAATGTTATCAGATGTACCGTTATCAGTTTATAATCTTCACATGTCATCGTGTCGAAAAAAAATAAAAAGAACTTTCCCTAAAGCTTTAAGTTTATACTAATAACTCTTTCTAGAACATTTCATTCATATTCATCCACTAAAAGAGAACATTTTGGATCCTTATCAGGGAAAATGTTTTGCTAACTGATGCTAACTGATGATTCATGCTAACTACCTGATGCTAACTTCCGGGTCGGGCTGCAATTATACGTCATCGCAGCAGCATTCACCGTATATAATGTTCATTTAGGAATGCAGAAATTAAATAAGGGATAAGGATAAAAGTAATAAAAGTTTATTTAGAGTTGATGATAAAATTTCCTTTTATATTGAATGATTAGATAATTATTATGTGCTTTATTCTGTTTAGCGATGCATAGCTAGAATGTTTTAGGTATTACCTAACGGACAATTACACTGTCTGTAAACTTATGAAAATAATTACTTATCACTTTGGTATTTGTGCCACGCACTTATTCTGTTTATGACTATGGGAGTGGAAAAGGTAACTATACCTGTACCTTTCACATGTCAAAACAGATCATGATTAAGATCTGAATTTTGGATCATTTTATACAACTTAAAGATATCCATATGTTTATAGACGCTTAGCGATCCTGCACTGGATAGGAAAGTCTCTTTGCTTATTCTCTCTCATGCAGTGAAGCAAAGATTGTTAGCTACACAGGTGCTGCACCATGGTGTGTTGCTGAAATCCAAAAACCCATACACAGACACTTGATCAATTTTCTATCCTGGAAAAACAGAGCAGAAGAAAATACAGGTGAAAAAAAAAACAGGGTTTCTGGGTATCCCAGCATGCAGTGCTTCATGTAACAGCCCATATCCTGGATCTTCTGAACTGAGACAGCGCATTCAACCAGCGCATGCATTGATCGTTCCTTTTTAAAATTTAAGCCGGTGCTGTTCTTGGGGAGGTGATTGGCAGGACACTGTACAATAACATCTGCTAGTCGTTTCACTGATATATTGGTGCTCATGCATTAAATACAGTACATGTATCACTAGCATTAAATGGGAGGTGGGTGGGGGCTTTGGGGAGGTGAGTTTGCTGCAGTTTTTCTTCCAGGTGCAATAAACATGTCTGGCTGGAGATCACTGTGCAATAGTTATCGGACAATGACTATGAGGCAGGCCAAGTGTTAAAAAAATGTCCTTCTACTGTCTTATGTTTGCTTAATTCTGAGTGAATATTAAATGGTTTAAACTGCATATCGGGTCCATTCATTCATTCATTCATTTTCTACCGCGGAGCCTGTGCCTATATCAGGCGTCATTGAGCATCAAGGCAGGATACACCCTGGACGGAGTGCCAACCCATCGCAGGGCACACACACACTCTCATTCACTCACACACTATGGGCAATTTTCCAGAGATGCCAATCAACCTACCATGCATGTCTTTGGACCGGGGGAGGAAACCGGAGTACCCGGAGGAAACCTTCCCGAGGCAATGGGAGAACATGCAAACTCCACACACACAAGGCGGAGGCGGTGTGTTGGGTCGAACCCCCAACCCAAACGTACTAACCACTAAGCCACCGTGCCCAATATTCAAAAATGTCTACTTGCTAAAAATATAATAATCTTCACACTGTATTTTTTATTGTATGGTTTTGTGGGATTCAGAGCTATACCAAGCGGCTACAGTTACAGGTTCAAGGTGCAATGAACAACTGTAGAGCACATTATATTAAAAATATTCATGGTGAATAGTTAAAAAATCATTTTGATATATTCAGTACAAACGGTTGGTGACTGCCAGCCTGATGATCCTAATTGTGCCACGGATTCTGAATAAAAGAACTAATATTCTAAGAATCTCCTAATTTAGCTTAATTATTTCTCACTAGGAATTTTATCTTAAGAGTGATTCAGGACAACTCCGAGCAAGGAAATTACAACTTTTATCTTAGAGGGGATTAACGGCTTAAGCCGTTACTAGGTATGACACATTCTTTTGAAGACTGTGATTGGTTGTCCATTAACAACGGAGTGCTTTTAATATCTGGTCTATCACAGTATAAACCTTCACTTTGTCTCTATGTTAAGATATTTGAGTCTATATCGTGTAGTGATTACGTTCGTGACCGGTCGCGTTAGAGATGCGCCAATAAATGTAATGTAACTGTTAATGTAAACATCTCTGACACAGCGCAGAAATGTCGTAGCACCAAATTATATCATTTCTAAAAAGAGTTCAATTTCATTGTATTTGTAAAGCACTTTTAACAATAGAAGACAATAGGAACAGAAATCAGGATTCAGAGCTTCAGTAGAGCTCTAATGAGCAAGAGGCCAGAGGCAACAGTGGTGAGGGAAACCCCCCTGATATGACCTTGAGTGGAAAAGGAAACCCACCCTTTTCTGGGTGATTATGTACATTCTAGTGTACATGTGTACAAGAGCACTGTGTTGAAAGCACATTTGGAAGTCTTCAGCTTGTATGAATAAAAGTGCAATGTGGTGAAGGAAACTTTATGTGACCTTTAGTGAACAATCGTTTTCAGACGGAACTGGTTTTGCCACCACACACTACAGCATCCACGCCAGGACATTACAGGGAGAGGTAGGTATTTGCTCCAAGCATTAAAAACAGTAGAAGCCACAGGGAGTGCGGGTGCCTTTGATATAGCTTCGGTGGAGCTGCTTGTCAGCTGTGTTTTATCTACTCTTTATTACTTCTTTTCATCAAGCTCTATCTTTACTTTATAGTATTAATGAGCGTGTACTACTGGAGCAAGCAAAGGCAGGCAATCTGACAGGCAGCTTACACAAAGTGAGATGATGAAGATGGTTGCACTTATGATTACAGTAATAAGAGTTAACATTTGCTCAGATCTTGACAAGTAGAAGAGAAAGAAAAGCTGTTGCTGGGTCTTTCAGTTGAACCTTGGCACACGTTTAAGATTGCAGATTTCTTGCTTCAGAGATTCACAAGTCACAACGCAATAAGGATCAGGAACATTCTGCTTTATAGAGGATGTGTTTGTTTACAAGCCTTTGTTAGGCACCAGAGAAACAACGAACAAGTGTTCAGCTCCTGTCTGGTTTCATCTCAGCCAAATGTTCTGATTATGAGAAGATCAAGGCATTGTGATGTAGACGGAGTGGGAAATATGTCTCAGACAGTGAAGAAAGGCCTGCACCAAACCAGTGAAGTGTAGCAATCAGCAGCTGCAAGGTTACACAATTCAGAGAACATCCTGGCTATTGAATACAAGTGAATACATGTGAAATGGTCCTGTGCTCCATCCATTGGTGGGTACCAAAGAATTTTGGTAGCTTTTTTTGGTAGCTTATTCTGAACGGCATTCACTAAACTCCAGGGGATTTGTTACCACGACGTAAAGTGGGCATGTTTCTGGAGGTCTTGGAAAAACGCCCTATTGCAAAAAAAAAAAAAAAGAGCATACCTAACAGTCATACAGGTAGATTTTATATTTTATATATATTATGCTTTATTATCTTACAGTTAAGCTATTTTTGAAAACAAATAAACAACCAAAAACTACAGTTAGGGTTAGGGTTAGATTATCAAATAGGCCACGCCCACCTGATGACACGATATCTGTTACACTGTTCTGAAATCCCTGGAAATAAGTGCATCCCTATTCTACACAGCAACAAGCTGCAAAAAAAAAAAAAAAACACAGGCTAATGTGGTCCAGTTGGTAGACTATCTTTGGTAGTTGGTAAGTGCTGGAGGAAATTAATGCTATTATCTCCAGGATTGATGGTTTCTGTCCTGCCACTGTTCTGTGTGCAGGGAACTTGTATGTTCTTCTAGTGCTTGAGGGTTTCTTCTAGGAACTCCGGTCCCAGTTTAAAGACCTGTGTTGTAGGCTGACTGGCATTTCTGGCCCTGTGATGGGTTGCTACCACGTCCAGAATGCCCCCTGCCATGTTATTTGATTCCCCTTTAGATAGACTGCAGGTTCCTTGTAATTCTGTGTCAGACAAATGGTACAGAAACTTATCAGTTGGCAAGGACAGTATACCACTTTGACCAGTTTAGCGTGTGTTTTGACACTGGTAGCTGATCACAGGAATACATATTATTCATCAGGGTTCTTTACATACCTACTATACAATCTACACTAAAAATACAGTTCAGTCACATTTGATCATCGTTTCTCAGCAAATATGGTTACTTCATACTCGACCATGGTGCATTGACCAAACCGAACAATATCACTCTATACCCCTACACGATGTTGTTGGCCTTTTCCAATAACAAGTTCTTTACACATTCTTCCCTGATATATGTCTTTGTAGTTTTTTTTGTGTTTTGTTTACTGTTTCTTCTGGTTAGTCAGAGTTTATTTACCCCCTCAAAACATACCTAACAAAGAGACTATGCAGCAGGAATAATTCCTCAAAGGTAAAAAAAAACAGATCTACGCCTGTTCATATATACAAACTAACATGTCCGAGAGTGTAGACAATCAGACTCAGAGAACCACCACACACACACACACACACACAAGCATGACGTCAGCACACGCTGACCCGCCTGGCCTCTGGAAGGCTTCGGTTTCCTGAAGCCAGTCTCGTAATGACAGATACAGTTTCAGAGTCAAGTCTTAAACATTCCTTTATTCTCTCCGTCTCAGTAGCACACATGGCTCTAGCCAGCACACATGTGGTTAATAAGTTGATGCTGTGCAGGGCCTCCCAATGTGGCCAAGGGAGGCCCTGCACAACTCCAGCCAGCTAAAATAACCAAATAATCAGAATTTCTAAAAACAATGGCTTCCTGACTTTTCCCCGAACTTTCACCTTAGATTTTGGGGTCACGACGCCTAAACTTGAACCAGCACCTTCTACTGTGTTCAGCTAACTGCCATTTTTGTTTAACCCGACTTTCTGTCATCGAAACTGAGAGACAACAACAGAGCTAAACCAGGTCCAGCTGTAGGAGACAGGACGCTATAAGCATTTTCCAAGCTCGGAGGCAAGCAGGGGTGCGTTCAAAAGCAGGTCTTGTTTTGATTCATGTACATCTATTTCACTGTGAGAAGAGCTCACATTTTCTGTATCCTATACTGGGAATAAAGGTCCATTAGAGAAATGTCTTTATCTATTTATTTGCACTTCCATCTTTTATTTAATACTTTTTCTTAGTTTTACTAACTCACTAACATTTTAACACATTTGCCTAGTTTTTGAAGACCCACAAAGATTATTGACCCATACACGGCACATCCGGTCTCATTAAAAGAAACAGAAACATAAGGCTGCCATTGACCAAATGTCACAACCACAGTCTCTTAAGAGAGTTTTATACTTGATTTATAGACCTCGACTTGGGAAATGTTTGAGCAATTTAGAACACAAACAGATTTGTTAAAAAACTTAAAAATAGTGCACTGTTACAAAATCAAGTCAGACTTCTTCACAAACACCAAAACACACTCGGTTGGCAAGACATGAACATAGTTACCATGGTAACCATATATGGTCACATCGCTCACAATAATCTATGCGTAATGTTAACGTTAAAGAGGTAACAGTTGATTTAAAAAAAAACGTTAGAACGTCGCTTAACCCGTTTCAAATACATGTTGAATATGTTTAGAGATTCAGAGGTTTTGTTGGCGCTCGTTTGCGATGCCGTCATACACGAGGACACCGTTAGCGCAGTTACTACGGTGTTACACTGACGCTCCATTCCTCCTGGTACATTTTCAATCAGTATAAACAGATGAATGATTTTCTGGCTGCAAACTCTGTTGGCTTTCCGTGTGAGATGTTTGTTTTTCACTCTGTTGGATAACTCTTACACAGAATTATAATAGTCGAAGATAACGTCTTCCGATTTTATCTGCTTATGATCGAGCACTTGGGACAGAAATAAGGTTGACATCACCATTTACTTTGCGACTCGGCCTGTTAGGACGGTGTTATTGGCTTGAAAGTTCAAGTTATGGAAGCTGATCTGTTTTCACTAAGTGTTTATATTAGGAGGTGAAAGAGCTGGATGGACTAAAGGATTAAAGCGCCGCTGCACCGATCACTATATTGTAAATATTGACACGCAAGATATTAAGGGTAGATTTTTTTTCTTTAATATCGAGCTGGACTCTGGTTCACTTGCTGAATGTGCTACTTCAATTGTTCTCTCATAAACATTATCTCTGTCTTTTATTCCCCATGCAAGAAAACAGATTCCTCAGATGGTTGTGATTTAGATTCAATATGAGGAACACAATAGAACTATTTTCCCTCCTCACAAACATATGATCCCTATCATAAGCATAACAATCAGCTTATTCTCTCCAACACCATATATTTACATTATTCAATAAACATTTATAGATGGAGAGCATTGCATTAGTATGCCTCAGGCTGGAAAGAAAGCCTTTGCATCTCTTTTCTTACACGAAACGTACATCATACAATACTTTAATAAAGAAGGAGGCAAAGAACAAAAAACTTTAGTGATGATAGAGCAAATATAATAAATTTCCTTTTCCCTGTTAGTTAGAAATGTTGTTGGGTTTGTTCTGAATTCTCTCTCAGTGCAGTCTCACAAGGTCCTTAAATTATTACACATATTGTCAAAAATAAAGAAAATCTATAGAACAATATCCCACATAATGTACATATGAAGTAAACTTTGATGCATTTACTATTTAATTTCAAGAACATCACTAAAAATAATTTGTCAAAAAAGTGTTATTTAGTTATTTATTTAGTTATTTATTTAACAGTTATTTAGCTTAAAAAGTGTTTAAGAGATTAGCAATTACAGTAACATTTTATTCATTATGATGCTCCCACCACCATGCTTCAATGTCAGAAAGGTCATCTCGGGATGCTGTATCAAAAATCGTAAATTTATTGTTTCAAAACCTTGTGTAAATTTATTGTGGCAACCTTGTGTGTGTGTGTGTGTGTGTGTGTGTGTGTGTGTATTAATACCACCTGTGCTTTGCTCCCATTTTTATTCCCTTTAATTTCCCTTTCCACTGCTTTTTTTTTTAAATGACAAACAGTCCCGGTCAAGTCGGAAGTTGAGATATCTGACTTTAATCAAGCGCTCGGCCTCTGTGATGTTTACTGGATTTCATCATCTTTAGAACAGATCCATGGCTCTCGTCAGACAATACTAATCTCTCTTCGATCTGCCCGCCAGTGCTGCGCTATCACAAAAGACCCTCTATTCCCATGGTGAATTCACTCTGATTTCTCACACCTTCTCTGGAATAAAAAAGATGGAAAGAGAGAGAGAGAGAGAGAGAGAGAGAATAATGTACTTTTAAGCAAAAACAGATTAGTTAAACATTTCACAAACTCTAATGTTGCTTCATAAAGGTCTTTTCATGTTGTAATGGCTATGATTATTATTATTATTATTATTATTATTATTATTATTATTGTTGTTGTTGTTGTTGTTGTTGTTGTTGTTGTTGTTGCCATGCCATTATGCCAGTAACACCCGATGAATAATCTTGTCTTTTGTTTTCTGCACAAATAAATGAATAAATGAATACACACAGAGCTTGCGCCTAATTATTCTGCTAAATCCTAATCAGAAACACGGTTTTGTTGCATCAGAGTGACATTCGTGTGAAAATCTCTCTCTTTCTCCAGACCCATACCAAGATCACACAAACATGTTGAACCGCCTTGTGGAATATTCTGAGAAAATCCGTCCACCGCACGACAATTAAGCCGTCTGTGTGCATCGAGTTCGTCTCTGAGGAAAGCTCGGCCTTTACCGGGTCTACGGCTCTACATAATCCTTTCTTTGTATTACCAAAATGAAGTAATGCAACCAGACTAGGCGCATTTATGAAACCATAAATTGAATGCTTATAAAGGAAACATTGTGAGAGCAGGACTGCTGGTGGAGCTCAGGGGCGAACACGTCTCTCGTCAAACGAGGCCGGATTGAGAAACCAGTTGGGCAATTAGTGTTTCTACATGAACATAAACAGGAGTAAATCACCTCTTTTGCAAACCACACATATTCTTCATATTCCAAAGTCTGTTGCAAATGGTGCCTTTTATCCAGATTATGAGCTAAAGCCTTTTAAGGATTGCAAAATTATGAGGTATATGATTTGACTTCTACCCGGACAAGAACATTATGGAAAGAACTTGTGAGAGTGTATGACTTTTAAGCCGCACCACGAAAACCACACTGGGAGAAGAGCCAGACCAACCATCAAACCCTGCTAGATAGTTCATCTGAACAAGGGACGGCAGACATCAAATGATCCTATTGTTCCTGTTTTTTTTTTTTAAACAAAGAAGTCTGGGAGAACGTTCCTTCTTTTCCGAACACAAAAGCTTATCCTCTGGATCTTTAAATAAAAAAAAAATTACATTCGAAGTCTGCTTTCTGTTTCTGTTGCCAATCCACGTGAACTCAGACTGTCCTGCTCTCTGTAACGAAAAGACAGAATTGCTTCATACTGTTTATCCTGTTAATGTGTGTTGCTAAATTATTATGACTGGTGTGTCAAGACGAAGGAATGAGAACACTGTCAAGATGTATGTGATAATCTTTTACCTTTATACATGCTCTTTATGACATGAAGGGACTTTCCTGTTTTTTGTCCAAAGAGTCAAAATGGTCAAATGAATGACCTTGAGATGATTAGAAATACATACACGTGTAAATGAAGGCTGGATTTAAAATTGATAATATATTTTAAAGACCTGCTGTTATCTTTACTATAAAAGAAATATGTTTTTTTTTCATATTTCAACCTAATTCATAATTAAGTTGTCATGTTTTTTATGTAGTAAGAATTTAAAATTCGAAAACACACTTTCAAACACGAGTCCGGGGCAGATGTAGGTTTAAATACAAGTCAAGGGGCAGTTGTTGGTTTACACAAAAGTCCAGGCGGAGTTTGTTTGAGCACAAGTCGAGGGGCAGTTGTTGGTTTAAACAAAGGTCCGGGGGCAGCGTGTTTAAGCACAAGTTGAGGGGCAGTTGTTGGATTAAACAAAGGTCCAAGGGCAGTGTGTTTGAGCACAAGTTGAGGGGCAAGTTGATGTTTTAAACAAAGGTCCGGGGGCAGCGTTTTTGAGCACAAGTCGAGGGGCAGTTGATGGTTTAAACAAAGGTCCAAGGGCAGTGTGTTTGAGCAGAAGTTGAGGAGCAGTTGTTGGTTTAAACAAAAGTCCAGGGACAAAACACAAGTCAAGGGGCAGCTGATGATTTAAGCACAAGTCCAGGGGCAGTTTGTTTGAGCACAAGTCAAGTGGCATATATTTTTTAAGCAGTATCATAGTGGCAACTCCAAATTGTGTTGCCAAAAGCAGAAAAGATGCTATGTTAGAATGCTTAGCAACAGACACTCAATCAGAAATTGAACAGTGCCTCTGTGCCCAATATCATGTGAAAACCAAGATGCAAAACACTTAAAAAAAAAACGGCTTGGTAGCTGGAGTCAAGTGGCAAAACACTGAACATCATGGAAGTGTTCGCTGTAGCAAAGGGGAAATATCTGACAGTGAATTAGCGGAAGTTGGATATCAATGAACATCTAGTGAACGACACGTCAAAATGAAAACAATTAAAAAGAAGTAGAAAGCTCTGAAAGGTAACAATACCTGCTTCAGGGCAACACAGCAGACCTGATTTTTTTTTTATTCAGGGTTTAAGAATGTAGAGTATTTAACGTCAGATTATGAAGAGCCAGGAATTATATTTAACCCCAGGTAAAGTAGGAGCAGTGTGAAACCTCAAACAACGTAACCCAGGATTATGTTTATCCAGGGTTTGGAATGACCCTAAAGAATCTTAGGACCGAGTCATCCAAGTTAGCAGCGTTTTTAAAGCATGCTATAACGTGAGCAAGCAATCTAGCAGCTTAACGCTATTGTCCATGAGTTAATACACATCTGCAGTATGTGATATCTCTGCACAGAGCGAGGATGATGGATGACTTGATCTCGTAGCGCTTACTGACTTTGGCGGACCACATACATAGTCACACGTTTATTCGTTCATTCATTCTTACTGGAATTTTTTTTTTTTCAGACAAAAGGCTGTTCCAGCATGCTTTGGCAGGACGTTTGATGGCCTACAGTTAAAGCCTCGTTCTCTTTACGGAAGAAACGAACAAGCTGTTCTGTGACAGGGTACAGTAAAGCTTTTTCTGGCTACAAGTCAAGCTAGTTGCAAATAAGAGTAGCAACACGACCAAGAAAACATATACTCCTGCAAGAGTTTGTGCAGTTTGCCAAGATTCTTTTGCTCTTTCTACAAGGAGAAAAAGACGAGGTGACTATCGAGAGATTTCTCGCAGAAAGCATAAGCTTTGATGTGGAGTAAAAGGCTTTTGATCCTCACTGAAACTCTAAATACGTGTCAGCGTAGATATTTGTTTGAACATGTTCAGGAACTCTGTGTTGATAAGCCTGTTACGATGATGAAACAGGGGAACGATGAAGATGATCGTAGGGAATAAAAAATGTAAAGGCAATCGATGTCAAATGATTTTTCCTAACAGCTGCAAAATTTGAGGAGTAACATCTTGGAATGTATTTTTGTAATTCACTTCCCTTGAAAGCCTAAAGCCTTGATCACAGCAGTTAGAAAAGCAGTTAATCTTTATAGGGCTTTTTACAGGTTAGTGCAGCCCCGTTTTTTTTTTTTTTTTTTTTTTTTTTTTTAAAACAAGGCATCGGGGAACAATTCAATGGAGAAAATGCTACAGAAAAACTCCCAAGGAGGAAGCAACCTTGAGAGAAACCAAAAATGTTTTCTTATTTAATTGTTATGTCAGGTAATCTAATGATTAAAGTTTAGATGGAATGGTGATGGGGCATGTGGCTTAGAGGTTGGAATGTTTTCCTTACACCTTTAGGGTTGGGGGTTCAATTCCAACCTACACCGAAGTTCTCCTTGTTCTTTGGTTGTTTTTTCCATGTACTCCGGATTCTTTCCCAGTCCAAAGTCATACATCGTGTGGATTGACGTCTGTAAATTTCCCGTAGTGTGTGATTGTTCCCTGTGATCCTAAAAAATGCTTGGTATGGCTGCAAATTTTTGAGATGGAATTTGGTTTACACAGAATTTTTTTTAAACTCGATCATCAATATTCATTCATTCATTTTCTACCGCTTATCCAAACTTCTCGGGTCACGGGGAGCCTGTGCCAGGCGTCATCGGGCATCGAGGCAGGATACACCCTGGACGGAGTGCCAACCCATCGCAGGCCACACACACACTCTCATTCACTCACACACTAGGGACAATTTTCCAGAGATGCCAATCAACCTACCATGCATGTCTTTGGACCGGGGGAGGAAACCGGAGTACCCGGAGGAAACCCCCGAGGCACGGGGAGAACATGCAAACTCCACACACACAAGGCGGAGGTGGGAATCGAACCCCCAACCCTGGAGGTGTGAGGCGAACGTGCTAACCACTAAGCCACCGTGCCCCCAAACTGATCGACAATATCTCTGATGAAATTTCCTCACTCTCCCCTTTACAAGGAAATGACTTGGACGATATACGATTTATTATCTGACTTAATCTCACATTTATGCATTTAATTTATGCCTTTAAATCGCATTCTATAGGTTTTAACTGTCGTTTCAGCCCAGAACAGACTTTTAAGTATGATATATTGTGTTTAGTTTATTTTAAACACTGAGACTTTCTCCAGCTGATAGCAAGCAAAATCAACTGAAACATGCCTCAGTTCTGGGCAAACTCTCCCAAGTGTAAGCAACTCATCTATATATATTTAGCAGTTTTACCCCAAACTGCTCTACTGCACATGATTAGAAGAAGATGTTAGTGGGACAATAAATAGAGTAAAAACTTCAGCATCAGCTTCATTTATATTTCATGCTGATGTGTGTAAACTAGAATAAACTGTACATTTAAGTCTGGCTTTTCCACATCAACCCCCACAGCACAGAGCCAGACCTCCATTGCTTATAAGTTCATAATCAGAGTAGTCTTAAATAAAAATGCACTCTAATGTATACACACACACACACACACACACACACACACACACACACACACACACACACACACACACACACACACACACACACACACAAACACACACACACACATATATATATATATTTCATTTGTAGCAAAGCACATCATTCAGTAAAGTCCTCAAAATGTCTGTCATTTGTTCTGACACACATTCGAAGCCAGTTAAAAGTGATCCAAGCCTCAACAGACACTTCGCATATATGAAGTATTTCTGACTGAAACAAAGAGCTTTCTGCGTTAACTCAGGTGCCAAAAGCAATATTTTCATGTGGAAGCCATACCTGTCTACTGACTTCCTGTCTTATATAAGACTCGTACAAACATGATAAGACTAGTCCAGGGTGAAACAGAAAAGAAGTGCATTTAAGTACAGAGAGTACAGGTAGGGGGGGCACGGTGGCTTAGTGGTTAACACTTTCGCCTCACACCTCCAGGGTTGTGGAACGATTCCCACCTCCGCCTTGTGTGTGTGGAGTTTGCATGTTCTCCCCGTGCCTCGGGGGTTTCCTTCGGGTACTCCGGTTTCCTCCCCTGGTCCAAAGACATGCATGGTAGGTTGATTGGCATCTCTGGAAAATTGTCCGTAGTGTGTGAGTGTGTGAGTGAATGAGAGTGTGTGTGCCCTACGATGGGTTGGCACTCCGTCCAGGGTGTATCCTGCCTCGTTGCCTGATGACGCCTGAGATAGGCACAGGCTCCCCGTGACCCGAGAAGTTCGGATAAAGCGGTAGAAAATGAATGAATGAGTACAGGTAGCCATGAACATCCAAACTTTTCAGGTGCTGTAGTTGTGATTAAAGCTGCGATTATCTTCCACTGTTATCCAGACTTGTGTAAATCTCTGAGTGTATCATTCGAAGACTTCGGCAGGAAGAAATTAATGTTGAGTCTGTTGTGAACTCGGAATTCGCTCTGTCTCATTAGTTCACTCAGCTACAAACTGTTGTAGAAATGACATTTTTTACATTGATATTATTTACTGTTCTGTGTCACCCAAATGAGGATGAGGTTCACTTCTGAGTCTGGTTCCTCTCAAGGTTTCTTCCTCATAACATCTCAGCTAGTTTTTCCTTTCCTTTGCCTCCGTCGCCAACTTTAATTGGTTTATTGCTCTGTGTTTATGTTCTGTAAAGCTGCTTTGAGACAATGTCTATTGTAAAAAGCGCTATACAAATAAACTTGAATTGAATTATTCTGTTTCCATACTTTTTTTTTAATTAAAAATGTACATCCCTGAAATAAATTAATTTTAATTAATCAATAATCATTTAATTATTCTCCATCTCATCAGTCTGTACATGACGCTAGCTCTAAAATGTGTCTCAAATCTGATTGGCTGAACTGCATTCTGAGGCATTGTAAAAACCCTTGAAACACACGCGCATCCATGGCCGCATCACAATAGCTAAATTTTGTAATAATGCTTCGGGTTTTGAATCTATAAAACCTCCAAACTTAAGCCACTGTTACTGTATGTTCATGGAAAGTCCTGATATTTGCTCGTGTTGCTTACTGTTAACAGACTGCACTATGTGGCTTTATCTTAATACTTACATTTTTATTAAACACCGGATTTTATATATCAGGTATTTTTTCAAACATTATATAAAATCTTTAAGCCGACCGAAAGATAAGACACTCCTAAGACAATTTTACTTCTGCATGTGGTCACAAGTCTCCTATTAACCCTTATTATGAATATATTTTATTTCCATTCTGTCGACGGGATGATCTTAATTAATTAATTAATTAATTTATCACCATACTGTAAGTCTGAGCTAAAAATGAGTCAGGATTCTGTTGCCTTTCAGTCTGAGAGGCTTGTTTACTTGCTTGTTCGCTTGGATACCCTAAAAGCTACACATTTTTACAGTTCTGAGCGTGGGACATGACAAAGACATTCGCTTATCACCATGGACATAACAAAACAGGAGCAAATTCCATTTTTGGTCTCTGGGAAAAAGAGTTCAGTGTAAAACGTCTTGTATTGTGTTGTTAAGTGTTAATTTCAGCTAACCAGTAACCTTGTGTTAGTTCATTATAAAGCATGTGATGATGTGTCCTCTGCCTTTGCCGCAAGTTCTCTGGTATAGCCTCTGGGATTCCTGTGACCCTGTGCAAGATATGATTTATCCGATTTATCTATTTATAGATTTATCATGGCAGCACAGCCTGCTGTGAATAAACGTACAATTTTTCTTACTCATTCTACAGACTTCCACTATCATTTAAACCCTAACACCTCAGCCCCCAAATCCATACTCCCCTGCCAAGACCCCCCCTTTACACACACACACAGACACACACACACACGCACGCACACACACACACACACACACACACACACACACACACACACACACACACACACACACACACACACACACACACACAGAGTTTATTTTTGTCCTTTCCAAAATCTTTATTTCTCATTCTCAGCAACCGACTCTGACACTTGACATAAGGATCACCGCAAAGAGGCTGATTTAACAAAGAATGCTCTTTCAGATCCTGTTTTATTTTCTTCCATGCACTCCACAAAAGCAGTTTTGATGTGGTATTAAGCCGTCAGTGTCGACTGTGGCGCCACGGCCTGCGGGTCCGGCTCCGATAAAGGGAAATGTGAAAAAAAGAAGCCACAGGTTTGAATATTCAGTGCTCAAGATGCTGCATTACGAGTCCCTCAGAAACACTAGGCATAAACGGTTTATGATAATACGTTCCCATAATTTTTTACAACCACTCACACTGATCCTTTTCCCACATGTCCGGGCTGTTTTATATGATGGCCACACGTCTCCCTGGAGCCTCTTCCTGCTGGCTAAATGGTCTGCATCCCTCCACAGCATCCACTAACATCCATAAATAGAAGAAACTCTACGCAAAATTTTTCTCTTTTTCTGTCTTGCTTCTTAACATACTGCAGCTGAGGTGAGATTTGGATTGAACGCTCCAGACGCATGTGAAATATTACCGTTAGTAACAGTTACACCTGAGTCTTATTACCTTTATTATCTGCTACGTTGAGCCCTAGACAGCTACCGTGAAGCCTGTCTGCATTACAGCTAATCCGAGCAAAGGGTTACAACCGAGCCAAAAGATCAAAAGTTCAAGGGAAACACTCAGGAAACACAAAGATGGTAAATATCGCCATCTGGTGGACGCAGTTAAAATCGCTCAGTGAGAAACCTGAAAGGTTAAATATAATCTTTTAATCAAATTAAAATTATTAAAAAAGACCTGCTGTCATAAATATAAACTTTCTAGGATTCCTAGAAATATAAAATATTTTTTAAAGTTAAATTTTAAACACTGTTTGCAAAAGTAAACTTCCTAATATTTTAAATAAGATAAAATAATAGCTACAGTATCAACAATGGTATGTTATGTTAATGGTATTTAGCATTCAAAGATAAATATTTAATAGTTCACTTTGGATAAATAATTAATATTCATTCATTCATTTATTTTCTACCGCTTTATCCGAACTACCTCGGGTCACGGGGAGCCTGTGCCTATCTCAGGCGTCATCGGGCATCAAGGCAGGATACACCCTGGACGGAGTGCCAACCCATCGCAGGTTCCCTCCTCCGCCTTGTGTGAGTTTGCATGTTCTCCCCGTGCCTCAGGGGTTTCCTCCGGGTACTCCGGTTTCCTCCCCTGGTCCAAAGACATGCATGGTAGGTTGATTGGCATCTCTGGAAAAATTGTCCGTAGTGTGTGAGTGTGTGTGCCCTGTGATGGGTTGGCACTCCGTCCAGGGTGTATCCTGCCTCGATGCCCGATGACGCAAGAGACAGGCACAGGCTCCCCGTGACCCGAGAAGTTCGGATAAGCGGTAGAAAATGAATGAATGAATATAATATAATATAATATAATATAATATAATATAATATAATATAATATAATATAATATAATATAATATGAATATTATATTATATTATATTATATTATATTATATTATATTATATTATATTATATTATAATAATATTATAATAATATTTAATAATTCACATTGTAATAACGTTATTTTGATCTATAATTTGAGTTAAAACTTTTCTTCTTCAGAAAAGCTTTAAGAAATTCAAACGACGAAAATTTCGGATTATTACAGTAAATGCAAAGATATAATAAAAACACAAATATTACACACATTAATGCAAAGATATATTAAAAACACAAATATTACACACTTTATTGCAAAGATATATTAAAAACACAAATATTACACACTTTATTGCAAAGATATATTAAAAACACAAATATTACACACATTATTGCAAAGATATAATAAAAACACAAATATTACACACATTAATGCGAAGATATAATAAAAACACAAATATTACACACATTAATGCGAAGATATAATAAAAACACAAATATTACACACATTAATGCGAAGATATAATAAAAATACAAATATTACACACATCAATGCAAATACATATATATATATAATATTTTTATTTGTATTTAATGGTATTTAATTATTATATTTCAGGGTAATGTGTTCATTATCCGACTGGGGCAAAAAACTGTTTTCTAAATGCTTTATATTTTATAAATGAAGTTAAAGTTTCAAGTTATTTATCTGAGGTTGTTTGAAGAACATGGTGCCTGTGTTTGAATGATTTTATACATGCTGCAGATACCACCTCCTGCTGTACAATGATATCTACATTGAATCTTTAAAGGTTCCACCAAGGAGCACAAACTAAATAACACTTTAGGGTTTAAAAGGGACCTTTTTTGCATACAGAAGTAGTAATGAATTGCAATATTCAGTACATCCATCCATCCATCCATTTTCTACCGCTTATCCGGGGCCGGGTCGTGGGGGCAGCAATCTAAGCAGGGACACCCAGACTTCCCTCTCCCCAGAAACTTTCTCCAGCTCTTCCAGGGGAATACCGAGGCGTTCCCAGGCCAGCCGAGAGACATAGTCCCTCCAGCGTGTCCTAGGTCTTCCCCAGGGAGGTGTCCAGGAGGCATCTGAAACAGATGCCCGAGCCACCTCAGCTGACCCCTCTCAATGTGGAGGAGCAGCGGCTCTACTCTGAGCTCCTCCCGAGTGACTGAGCTCCTCACCCTATCTCTAAGGGAGCGCCCAGCCACCCTGCGGAGGAAACTCATTTCGGCCGTCTGTATCCGGGATCTTGTCCTTTCGGTCATGACCCATAGCTCATGACCATAGGTGAGGGTAGGAACGTAGATCGACTGGTAAATAGAGAGCTTCGCCTTGCGGCTTAGCTCTTTCTTCACCACAACAGATCGGTATATCGACCGCATCACTGCAGAAGATACACCGATCCGCCTATCGATCTCCCGCTCCATCCTTCCCTCACTCGTGAACAGCACCCAAGATACTTAAACTCCTCCACTTGAGCCAGGAGCTCTCCACCAACCTGAAGGGGGCAAGCCACCCTTTTCCGGCTGAGAACCATGGCCTCGGACTTGGAGGTGCTGATTCTCATCCCCGCCGCTTCACACTCGGCTGCAAACCGTCCCAGTGCATGCTGAAGGTCCTGATTTGAAGAAGCCAACAGGACAACATCATCTGCAAAAAATAGAGACGAAATCCTGTGGTCCCCAAACTGGACTCCCTCCGGCCCCCGAATGCGCCTAGAAATCCTGTCCATATAAATAATGAACAGGACCGGTGACAAAGGGCAGCCCTGCCGGAGTCCAACATGCACCGGAACAAGTCTGACTTACTGCCGGCTATGCGAACCAAACTCCTGCTCATAACATCCAGAGACTTAAGGTACTCAGGGCAGATCTCATCCACCCCCGGTGCCTTGCCACCGAGGAGCTTCTCAACTACCTCAGTGACCTCAGCTTGGGGGATCGACGAGTCCACAACCAAGCCCTCCGCCTCTGCTTCCTCAATGGAAGACATGTTGGTGGGGTTGAGGAGATCCTCGAAGTACTCCTTCCACCGTCCGAGGATGTCACCAGTCGAAGTCAGCAGATTCCCACTCCCACTGTAAACAGTGTGAGCAGGGCACTGCTTCCCCCTCCTGAGGCGCCGGACGGTTTGCCAGAATTTCTTCGAGGCCAACCGATAGTCCGTCTCCATGGCCTCACCGAACTCCTCCCAGACACCAGTTTTTGCCTCTGCAACCACCCGGGCTGAAGCTCGCTTGGCCCTCCGGTAACTATCAGCTGCCTCCGGAGTCGCCCGAGCCAACCAGGCTCGATAGGACTCCTTCTTCAGCTTGATGGCATCCCTTCAGTGTTGTAATGTAACGGATACTTCGTTACTGTACTTAAGTAACTTCGTTACTGTACTTAAGTAGAAATGTCACGTATCTGTACTTTACTTCACTATTTAAATTTATGTCAACTTTCACTTTTACTCCACTACATTTCCGAGATAAAATGTAAACTTTTACTCCGTTATATTCCCACTAAGCGTCTTCGTTACTCGTTAGTACAAAATAAAATCAGCAGAAATGTGTGTGACTGTAATAAGGGAGGTTTGGTGAATCACTGCTCCTAGATTGTATTACGCTCTGCACGCTGTACGGAGAAGCACAGGTACGTGCAGCGTTCACGCGCAGTCAGAGCTGGAGGTGTTTATCTATAACGGCAGTAACCAAAAGTTGTGAAATGTCACTATTCTTATTACCAGAGTTGTAGCACAAACAAAATATTAATGCAAACAATCCATACAATACTCAATAAAAATAACATTTATTTGGTCTTTGTGAATATTAGTTTATTAATGACGTCATTCATTAGACACACTGTTTGTAGAGAATGCACACATACATGAACTGATCTGATTCAAGAGTGACATCATTACATCATGCATGACATTTTGGTGTCCATAACTTTTGGCTTACTATGTAGTCATATAATATATAATATAAAACTCTTCTTGTTTTAAATTCTCACTGAGGGCTAAAACCCCTAAAGATGAAACCCTAGAACTGCCCCTGATCTTATACCTACCGAAAATCACTGAAATTTTACTTTTTACTTTTACTTCATATACTTAAGTACATTAAATATCAGAAAATGACTTTTGATACTTAAGTAAAGTAAATATCAGATACTTTAAGACTTTTACTTGAGTAATATTCTAAAAGGTGACTTTCACTTCTACCGAAGTCTTTTTCTAGTATGATACTTGTACTTTTACTCAAGTATTGCTTTATAGTACTTTATACAACACTGCGTCCCTTACTTCCGGGGTCCACCACCGGGTTCCGGGATTGCCGCCATGACAGGCACCGGAGACCTTACGGCCACAGCTCCGTGCGGCTGCATCGACAATGGAGGTGGAGAACATGGTCCACTCGGACTCACTGTCTCCAACCTCCCTCGGGATCTGGTTGAAGCTCTGCCGGAGGTGAGAGTTGAAGATCTCTCTGACAGGAGACTCTGCCAAACGTTCCCAGCGGACCCTCACAGTACGTTTGGGTCTGCCAAGTCTGTCTTCCTCCCCTGCCATCGGACCCAACTCACCACCAGGTGGTGATCAGTTGACAGCTCTGCCCCTCTCTTTACCCGGGTGTCCAAGACATAAGGCCGGAGGTCAGATGAAACAACCACAAAGTCGATCATCGACTTCCGACCTAGGGTGTCCTGGTGCCATGTGTACTGATGGACACCCTTATGCTTGAACACGAGGCTCCCGCCTTCGACTGCCACCCAATCCACATTGCACCAGGCCCTTACGGTTTCTCAAAGCAGCTTCTCTGGAGCTCTCAGCAGTTGTGTCTAGGTGTGGTCCAGGTGTGGTCTAGGTGTGGTCTAGTTGTGGTCTCCTATTGATTGTGGTTGTTTTCTCTGTTTATTCGAGATCAGTGGTTTTTGTAATACAAAGCCTTCATTCACTAATTCACCCTGACTTCCTGATCCTGATTGTTCCTATTTATCTAAAGTTCCTATTGTCTGATTCTTTAAATAACAGATGAATAACGAACCGGTGATTTTATGCCCTTGGTGTTACATTATAAGCACAAATCACAAACTTACAGTATAAGATTTTAGCAGGCAGAAGCTGTAGTGATGACACTACAACATAATTACAATTATTCTTATAATGATAGTATAGAAATTTCATTATGTACATCATGTACATTTTTTGTTGTTTTAATAATTTTAATGATTTTGTTAAAACTTTAAAAAGGAAATATACATTTTAATGTGTACTAGTTGGGGTCAGAAAGTTAAACATTAGAAATGTGCTTAAATTTATTTTCTTACATGTCTGAAAGTGAAGGTTTGAACAGAAGATGGCAGCAAATGCTCATCGCTCATATGGAGATTTTTCCCCAACACACCTGAAACATTTAGAGAAAACTTTGACAGTTACAGCAACTGATTTCGATTAAATAGAACGAAAGGTTAAGTTTATATGCACATTTTACACCTTTTTTCTACAAAACACGTTGTTTAAGAGGCGGGGCTTAAATATCTCTCTCTCTCTCTCTCTCTCTCTCTCTCTCTCTCTCTCTCTCTCTCTCTCTCTCTCTCCCTGTCAATCCCCCTCGGTCTCTCTCTTCCCCCCTCCCCCTCCCTCTTTCCTCTCTCTCCCCCTCTGTTTTTTTCTCTCTCTCGGTCGGCCCCCCCTCCCCCTCCCTTCTCTTTGTCTCCTCCCCTCTCTCTGTCTCTTTCTCTCTCTTTAAACATTCAACAACGAATATAAAAAAACGCTAGGTTATCTTTCAGCACTAAACATAAAAAAACAAACGAGAAACGTTTATACACATAAAAAACAGTCACTATAGACTTCAAGTTGTGTACAAAATACGTTTAATATACGTTTTAGTATCCAACAAGGTTTCAGTATAATAAACTAATTACAAACAATTAACATTTATAAACATTTATCACTATTAAAACAAAATCTAATATAAATGTTAGATATAAGTTTGCAACTCAACCCTGTCAGTTTTTGACAACAATAAAAAAAAAACAAATAAAAAAACAACACATGTATCACCTATATTGTTTATTAAATCGCAGACTACTTGATCTTGTGTTATATTTAAGCCGAGACTATTATTTTTCGCGTGCAAATTGCTCATTGGTTGTTGCCCTGGAAACCGAACCCTTTGAAGCAAATATTTATAATCACTTCAGTTTTTAACCCTATAAATGGCTGCTGTGTGCGTAATAATCCACGTGCCCTACAAAGGACTGCATTGGAGACACACTAATTTAATTTTCCCTGCAGGAATAAAAATCTCAGCGTGCCCGCCTCCTCCTCTTCCTCCTCCTCCTCCTCCTCCTCCTGTGCTGTGTCAGAGGGGCGTCTCCCGGTCGAGATTACAGTCAAAACTGCCTCTGTTTATTCTGCACACCGACACAGGACTCTCTCAGCAGCCGCAGTCACATCCAGAACATATCACTCAGCAATAGGTAAGACGTTACATATCTTAATTACCAACCAACTTACACTGCAAACTACTAGAACTGTTTTTATATGCTGTACAAACTAGTTATATATCGTTTCAGAACGAGTCGGTTCAATTGACCCGGTTCTTTTAGGTGAACCGACTCGCACCTATGAACTCATTTTCCCTTTATAATTAGAGTAATTTAGTCAAAAAGTGTAATTTAATGTTTCTGATTATGATGCTTATGTCTGTATAATGTACTGGTGTTTTCAGAAATATCTTTTTATTTGAAGCACACATTTATAGCTCTCTGCTGATTCAAAGATTTAACTAAGTCGATTTTTTTTGTAGAAAATGCAAAGCAAGCATCTTATTTTGTTTAGTAGAGGGCAGATTAGAGTATGCAGATGCTTAAACAATAAGAGCAGTTGTTAGGAAAAGTAAAAACAATCATTAGTTTAAAAAACAATTTAGAAAAAACTGGGAGTCAGTGAGCTGAGTCAAATGATCTGACTCACTGAAAAGAGCCGGAATTTAGATTACTGATATAAATCATACCCATGTAGATTAGGTTGGGTTGTGTGGATTCACTGGTTAAAGCTATGGGTTACTAATCAAAAGGGTGTGAGCTCAAATCCCAGTTCTCTCCTGGATTGGTGCTTGAGCAAAGCCTAATAACCCTCAATTGCATTGCTTTATCTTGCCAGAGTTGTATGTTTGGGGGCAAAAACTCATGTACAAATGAGCAACTATAAATGATTACTTCCTTTAACTAGGTTCCCTGTTGAAGTGCATTTTTTACAGTATTTCTTATTTCCCCTGCTCTATCAGCACATCCATTCCATATAGGGGCATTTTAGGCCCTCACTGCTCTGAATTTCCTGGCAGACAAAATAAAGATTTGGTTATTAAAGCACATGCATTAGTTGAAAAGTAAGTCTGTGAGAGGTTTCAAACCAGTGTTGTCACATTCTTTCCTAATCGATAGGTGAAGAGCGTTGTTAGATGTCACCTCGAGGCACAAATAACCTAGATACTCAGTGGACTGTTTCCAAAGGCTCAAATCATTTGAATCCTGGCTAAAATAATGTCATGCAATGTTGCAGTATAATCCTCATCCCGTATTGTACATCCCTTAGAGTAATGCCTGCAGAAAATGAAACTATAGTCTAAATCTAGGTTATCTTACACAAATGTATAGAGATTTTAAAAATATCTTAAATTGCATGCTATAATGCACAAAGAATGATTACATATTGTATGGGCTTCCTGTCTTGATTACTAAGCGACGTTTCGTGTATAGACGGCTGTTTGTCACCGTGGTAACCCATGTAAAGCAACTAAATATTGTGAACTAACCACCACAAAAGGAAGTGCATGATCTAACTTTGTATCTTTGTGGAAACTCAGTGTAACGACAGACGACGGAAGGACAGAGTATATTAGATGCGGTTTGTGTGTATTTAAACCTATGATTTTCCCAAAGACTACCATCTGCAAATTAATCAACATTTCCTGACTAATCAGTAGGGACAAATTAACAACACCGATAAGGCACTAGTGATGGAGAAACTCGCTGATCTTGTTATCTCCGGGGTTTTTCATTTGCAGCCTAAAATTATTCCAGTTCCTTGTCAGAGAAGGAAGTATACTTTTGACGAGTCACTGTCGAATCACCAGCTGTCTCACACCACAGTCCTAACCCTCTCCTGCTGCACACACTAACATTTTCCTTCCACTCCTCCTCTTAACCATATTCAGATCCACCCCTGCATTAAATAGCAGCCTTGCTACCAACGCAGCTCTCTCAGATCAACATCTATCCTCAGTTTGTCTTTACACAACGAAGCATGCAATTACAGCATGCATTTGTGCCCATAGCAGCAGACTTTGAACCCTTATATAGTCTCCTCAGTGCATGTTGTATGAAGGTGGAGTGAAGGTGTAGTCATGCTGGGCTACTTGGTGAAGTGTTTGTTGACCGTTAAGGGCTGAAATCGGCCCTCGGAGTGAGGAAAGGAGTCGGGAGGGTGGGATATGTCGGCGAGGTGAGAATGAGTCAGATAGGGACACTCAGATATATATGTAAACATAAGGAAAGCATGTACAGACATGGAACAGTGACATAAAGAATGCAAATCTGTATGAGTCAAATTCCTTACGGTTGTTTTTGGGGTGGTTTCTGAGACGAGAAGCTGCTTTTTTTGAGACTTTTGCATGAGGATGACTTTAAAAGGTAAATAACCTAGCTTGTAAGAGTTATTTATTGCTGTGGTATAAGAAGAACAGAACGTTTCGGGACGTGCAGGTAATATTTACTTCGAGGTAGTAAACATTATCGTCGATTATTTTCCTAGAACAACACCAAAACTATTCTTGCTTACATAATGATTATAGTCTCAATATGTGGATGTTATGGAGGTTCGATTGTGTGTTGAATGACTGACATCTGAGATCTTTTAATGCCCCTGTCAGATTTTATTTCTCCTCATGAGCACACAAGCCATACAACATCGGTCACGTGACCTGGGTTATTTATAACACTGTTTGGGTTACACTTACAGTGTAAGGATGGAAATGGCTGCTCTGATTCTGCTTCTTCTCAGTCATGAGGAACCGAAGTGCGAGAAAGAAGCGTAAATGCGTCGAGCCTGGGAAAAGATTCCAAACACAACACACACTCATCCAATCCCTGGGTTACGATCTAATTACATCGCTTCATCAGTCTCGTGTCTACAGGGGCTTGTTATGTGTTTTTTTTTTTTTTTTTTGTTCAGTCACAGCACTTCACATACAAATCTCTATCAAATCTAATAAAAGCAAGCTTCAAGGCACGTGTGTGAGTGTGAGCGTGTTTACAGCAAACAAAATGCAGCTGGTTTTAGGGTGTGGTGTGTTATTAAATATGCTACTGTAATTTAATAAGCCCGTTTTACGCACGAATGTATTATTCAGCGCTGCTAAGGGTTCTAACGTGACGTCATAAAGGAAAATTGTGCCACAATATCGCAGTAATAAGTCTTCGGTTTCACTGCCAGTACAAATGCTTTACATTTCTGTGCATTTGGGCTTCTGAGATTTCAAAGAAAGACTAGAACTAATACTATAATGAAGCAAGCACTTCACTAAACTTTCTGGTACAAGTTTTATTCGCATAACATAAAATAAATAGCTCCAGACTTCTTCAGTTTGTTCTGAGGTGATGGGAAGGAATGTAAAAAAAAAAAACGGTGTTTATACACTTGCTAATTTGTACCTGGCGTGTTTAATCAGGTTTTTAGCCTACAGTTAAGTTAACGTTTGCTGGGAATGATAGCTTGATTCTTAAAACAGATAAAGACGGAGAAAACACACACACACACACACAAAAAACAACAATGTACCATTAGATAGCTAGTTCAATTCCCCCTTAACAACCAGAATCCAGAAAAGCATATGGTTGCCACGTCCACCACTTTTCTTCATTTCTTTCTACAGATTACGAGGTTAAAGTCAACCTTGATAAAATAGCGTAAGAAAATAAAACGATGAAGGAAGCGAAGAACGTAATGAAGAAGAAGTTCATACATGAATTTCTTCGGGTTCTTCGGAGTCATGAAGAACGCAGGGTAAATCCTGCTCAAACATTTTACACCGTTTTTTTCCTCTTTGTCATTTAAATGGGGTTTTGCTTTAAATGTATATTGAGCGTAAGAATTGAGTACCTCCCAAATGGCTGGGTGATAACTCAAGCTGAGATTTTCATCCCTGCAGGGAAATACCCTTTGTTTACTGACGGTCCTTGATGTCCTGCTGAGTTGCCTCACACCTCCAGGGTTGGGGGGTTGATTCCCGACTCCGCCTTGTGTGTGTGTGTGTGGAGTTTGCATGTTCTCCCCGTGCCTTCGGGGGTTTCCTCCGGGTACTCCTGTTATCTCCCCCGGTCCAAAGACATGCATGGTAGGTTGATTGGCATCTCTGGAAAATTGTCCGTAGTGTGTGTGTGAGTGAATGAGAGTGTGTGTGTGTGCCCTGCGATGGGTTGGCACTCCGTCCAGGGTGTATCCTGCCTCGATGCCCGATGACGCCTGAGATAGGCACAGGCTCCTCGTGACCCGAGAATAGTTCGGATAAGCGGTAGAAAATGAATGAATGAATGAACCTATTGCATTGAGATCTTTCTGACGTGTATCTTGGATCTGAAATTTCTTATAATAGGCACGAAGCAGAAATGTTCGGCAAATTTGATTCAGATTTGGTCTGACTAGCTTTCTAACAAGCTAAACTTTCGTCAGCCCATTTCACGTCACGTGAGACTCGTATGGCTATATGTTACACGTTGTTCATCTAGAGTAAACATTGACATTGAGAAGGATAAGTACTGCCTCTTTATGCTCCCAGTTTTAAGCTTGTTAAATTTTTGTACAAGAGGTTTGGGGTGGACATGAAAAAATGTCAAACATCCTCGAACACCCACCACAAGTGTCTCTGCCAATACGAGCCCCCAAGCCACGAGGCTCACTGCAGCGTCCTGCCAAAACTGGTACAGATCTCTGTTAAGGCTCAGTGGGTATGCTTGCACTCAGAGCATTTGTATGTATATGTGGGCGTTATGAAAAGGCAGCTGGGCAAATACTTTAGCAGGCGGTGGCAGCTGCTGTTCCTGTACTGCTAGACTGAGTCACAGCTCTTCCTCTTCATGTGAGCTCCGCCTGTGTGTCCTTCAGCACAGAAAAAACTCTCCAGGATTAGAGAGACTCCCAGTTTGTAAGACTTTTGTAACCCATCTGAGGAGGAGTACAGGGGATCTAATTGGTTATAAGACAAATATGTTTAGGCTACTACCTAAAAAATAATGAGTAGGAATCATCTCCTTACAGGAAAACTTACTGTGCTCTCTTCATTGTTGAATTTCGTTCATTTCGTACCGCTTATCCGAACTACCTCGGGTCACGGGGAGCCTGTGCCTATCTCAGGCGTCATCGGGCATCGAGGCAGGATACACCCTGGACGGAGTGCCAACCCATCGCAGGGCACACACACACACTCTCATTCACTCACACACTCACACACTACGGACAATTTTCCAGAGATGCCAATCAACCTACCATGCATGTCTTTGGACCGGGGGAGGAAACCGGAGTACCCGGAGGAAACCCCCGAGGCACGGGGAGAACATGCAAACTCCACACACACAAGGCGGAGGCGGGAATCAAACCCCCAACCCTGGAGGTGTGAGGCGAACGTGCTAACCACTAAGCCGCCGTGCCCCCTATGGTTGAATTTACTTGGGATATTTGATTATATTACTGTGTATCTTTTTTTTTTTTTTTTTTTTTAGCCAGGTCACTTTTGTAAAAGATTTTAATCTTGAGTTTTTATCCTGGTTCAGCAAAAGTTACTACTAACTCAAGGTAAAGGAACGAATAATAGATCACTGTCACCTGGTAGCGAATCATTTAATGCAGAATACTTCTGAGATCTGTGTGTTTTTCTTTCCAGACACTATGGTGTACCATCCTGAGTTTGAGAAGGCCGGCCAGCAGCCTGGACTACAGGTGTGGAGGGTTGAGAATTTTGACCTGGTTGCTGTTCCAGAGAACCTGTATGGAGCGTTTTATACGGGTGACGCCTACGTGGTCCTCAACACCATCAAACAGCGCTCCGGTAACCTGCAGTATGACCTCCACTTCTGGCTGGGTAAGACCATTGTCTATTAGATCTGATTCTTTAGTGCACTTTAGCGCTCAAGTAAGCTTCAAGTTAGCAGGTGAAACCATTTTGACATAAAATCTGCCGTGTGTATAATGATCATGCTCCATTTTGACTTATATAGCAGTTCATCTTGTGTCTTCCAGGTGATTACTGCACGCAGGATGAAAGTGGATCAGCGGCCATATTTACAGTGCAACTGGATGATCACCTGGGCGGAAAACCCATACAGTACCGTGAGGTCCAGGGACACGAATCTAAAACGTTCCTGGGCTACTTTAAGAAAGGTCTGCAGTACATGGTAAGTAACATGTACAGGTTAGAAAGAGGGATCAAATGACCTCCATTGGTTTTCAGTATTAAACGTAATAACTACGTGCAGTAAGTCGATTCTATACAGTCACAGTAAATAAACATCCAGCTGATAAGAACTAGCTGATAAAGCTGAACCTTTAAGGAGTGCCTTTGATTTCAGTTGCGGAAATTTGCAAAACAAAACAGGTACATGTGTAAACTCGTTTGTGGGAAAGAAAATCGCTTTATTTCAAGCTTTTTTGCAATCATTCTGTACTGAATCATCTCCAAAGCAAACTCGGAACAGCTGACGCTACAGTACTCGAACCCTGAATATAACCTGAGGTCAGAAAGTGAAGGATCTTTGCAAACGCACATCCTTGTTTGCACTCAAGCAATAATATGTGCACAATTTTATCAAATACTGCAGGCCTTTTGAATCCAGAGCAGGTGCTTCATTACACTCACTCACTCACTCATCTGAACTACCTCGGGTCACAGGGATCTCAGGCGTCATCGGGCATCAAGGCAGGATAAACCCTGGATGGAGTGCCAACCCATCGCAGGGCACACACACACACACACACACACACACTCATTCAGTCATGCAATCACACACTAGGGATAATTTTCCAGAGATGCCAATCAACCTACTGGAGGAAACCCCCGAGGCCCGGGGAGAACATGCAAACTCCACACACACAAGGCGGAGGCGGGAATCGAACCCCGACCCTGGAGGTGTGAGTCGAACGTGCTAACCACTAAGCCCCCTGCTTCATTACAAATTTATACTAATGTTAATAACGGTGTGGTCCACATTGAAGTGCCATTTGAAGAGGAAGTGCAGTAGGTGCCATATTTAGGCTCGTTCTAAAATAAATAATTCCTTAAAAGAAACGATCACTTTAGTACTATAAGTCGTAGTGTTTTGTTTTTTTTCCCCATGACTCAGTTATTGGCTACTGTGTGTTATGTTACTGTTTTGCCGAAAAACAGCGAGATAAATCGGAACAGATAATTAACTCTAGAGAGAGTCACTCGTCAGTGTTCCCGGATATAGTCCTGATTACGTCGCTGCTTCCTGACTTTAAACCTTAAACCTGACTTTTCTCTTCATCTCAGAAAGGAGGAGTCGCTTCAGGGTTCAAGCACGTTGTCACCAACGAGGTAGTGGTTCAGCGTGTGCTCCAGGTCAAAGGTCGGCGTGTCGTAAGGGCTACAGAGGTGCCGGTCAGCTGGGACAGCTTTAACCAGGGCGACTGCTTCATCCTGGACCTCGGGAACGTGAGTAACGGATCTGAATGCGTGTCAATCTGCCAGATCTGATCTGCTAACGTTTTTATAGTAACATACACCGGGACTTTCACTGTATAGCAGATGCTTCATAGGAAAACATGCGTAACTGTTGATGTTTTCTGTGAATATACATCACCTTTATTCCTGTCGTTCCTGTATACTGCAGGAGATCTACCAGTGGTGCGGATCTAAGAGCAACCGCTTCGAGAAGCTGAAGGCCACTCAGTTTGCCAAGGCGATCCGTGATAACGAGCGCAGCGGGAGAGCCAGCGTGTACGTGTGTGACGAAGGACGGGAACGGGAAAAGATCCTCGAGGTAAAGATTCTACCTTTTAATTAAATAGACTGAACTAACAGCAGTGTTGATACTAAGTCAACAGGACTAAGAAAATGTTCTGTATCTGATGACAGGTTCTAGGAGAAAAGCCAGACCTGCCTGAAGGAACTGATGATGACCTCAAAGCAGATGCTTCCAACAGGAAGCTGGCTAAACTGTACAAGGTGATGTGACCGTTCAAACAGGTGGAAGTGTGAAGACCGGAAACAGAGTTGTATAAAGTATGGGCTGTGATCCACAGGTTTCGGACGCTAGCGGAAGTATGGCTATGGCCTTGGTGGCTGATGAGAACCCTTTTACTCAGAGCCTTCTGGAGTCCACAGACTGCTTCATTCTGGACCACGGTTCAGACGGAAAGATCTTTGCATGGAAAGGTGAGAAGCAAAGTCAAAGCCAATGGCCTCAATCAAGCATCTAAAACTTTTTTTTTTTTTACCGGCTTTTGCGCCTGTTTGTGGCATCCATGTTGATCGTTGAATGTCTTTGTCGTCTATCTTTAAAGTTAATGGTTATATCAAACCCATTATAAATAACCATTATATCAAACCCATTATAAATAACCATTATATCAAACCCATTATAAATAACCATTATATCAAACCCATTATATATAACCACTAAAATTCTGTGTAAGGTTATCGAACAGAGGAAAAAACACGTCTCACACCGTCTTGACTCATTTCATACCAGACTTGCAGTGCTAAAATTTTTCATTTGTTTATTCTGGATTAAAACGTCCCATAAGTCGATTTCCGTTGGAACAGAATGCAGCGTACTGGTAAATTTTGGGAACCATGAATCTGGTACTGGTAAGATTTAAGAAGCATGAATTTGGTACATGATCTGTGATTCAAAGCAAGTAAAATAGATTCACAATATACAGATTTTAAACATCTCCATGTCTTCCTACCATCCCAAATTGTAGCTAGCTAAAAAAAAATAATTTGTCAAAAATAAATGTAAAAGCTCATCATTTTTTAACAATAACCTTACCCAAGTTAGTCTAGTTCA
Organism: Tachysurus fulvidraco; assembly: GCF_022655615.1. NCBI lineage: Eukaryota > Metazoa > Chordata > Actinopteri > Siluriformes > Bagridae > Tachysurus > Tachysurus fulvidraco. The sequence continues at coordinate 19,906,964 of NC_062538.1, forward strand.
GCATGTAGGTTCATTGACTAAAAACCTTTGCATATCTTTGCATACGTCCCTAGTAATTTGCATGTTGAATGCAATGGTTAGAAAGTTTTGCGAAGCCTTGTTACGCTGTTCAAATCTGGTTTTAACAGAAATACTGACCAAGTCTCTGTTTTAAGTAAAAACTATGGTAAGGCATGTTATGTTGCTATATGCTAGTATGCTACGCTACTGTTACTATTTTAAAGTAAGCCATTTTCAATAAGCTATTAGCAATTAGTCCATATGGAAGATGTTTCACAACAAACCATATAAGAAGCATTTGAAAAAAAAAAAGGCCATGGATTTTTAGATCCAGAAGTTTTCTGACAAAGCTTGTAACATCCGGTGGCCTTCGCCCAACAGGAAAGGAAGCCAACGTCGAGGAGCGCAAGGCAGCCATGAAAGCAGCAGATGGCTTCATTAAGAAGATGGGCTACCCCAAGCACACTCAGGTGCAGATCCTCCCCGAGATGGGCGAGACTCCGCTCTTCAAGCAGTTCTTCAAGAATTGGCGTGATGTGGACCAGACAGATGGCATGGGCATGGCGTACGTTTCCAACCACATCGCCAAGATCGAGAAAGTACCGTTCGATGCTGCCACTCTGCACGATTCACCTGCCATGGCAGCGCAGCACGGCATGATCGATGACGGCAGTGGAGAGAAACAGGTGAGCACGGCACATGCAGTGTATTTTGATTCTGATTGAAAATTCGTTCCTCAGAAGCAACATCTCGTGTTCTCCTCTTACAGATCTGGCGTATCGAAGGTCCCGACAAGGTTCCCGTTGACCCGTCTACGTACGGCCAGTTCTACGGCGGAGACAGTTACATCGTTCTTTATAACTACAGACACGGAGGCAGACACGGAAGCATCATCTACATTTGGTAAGACTTCACTACAAGTCATGATCACATTGAGCGTGATCAGATTGTGTCTGATGGATAACGAGTGAAACTTTGTTAGCAGGACGTCAAGAGTCAAGTAGCTTTTATTGTCATTTCAACCATATATAGCTGTTGCAGTACACAGTGAAATGAGACAACGTTTCTCCAGGATCATGGTGCTACATAAAACAAAGACAGGGCTAGGACTTAGTAAGTAGTCTTAGCCACATAAAGTGCATCTGTGCAACCTGGTGCAAACAGTGCAAGACAAGACAGACAAGACAGTGCAGGACAATACAAACAAGACAGACAAGACATTGCAGGACAATACAAACAAGACAGACAAGACAGTACAGGACAATACAAACAAGACAGACAAGACAGTGCAGGACAATGCAAACAAGACAGACAAGACAATGCAGGACAAAAGACAGTGCAGACAAAAGGTTACAAGACAATACACAAAATGCAAAAAAGACAGCACACAAAAGACAGTAAACAAAAAACCGCGCTGATCGACCGGCGTCCATACTGTATGTAAATACTGTAAGTTCAGACAATATTGCGTGCAGTAACACTAGAATGAACACAGTTTCTTAGCAGCAGGTCCCTGAGATAGTGTATGTTCTGACGTGTGGTGTGCTTGACAATGATGCTTGGCAGCTCGGTCCATGAACAGACTCTTGAGTATTTTGTCGAACTTTATCTTTTCCTGTAGGCAAGGTGTGGACTCCACACAGGATGAAATTGGTGCATCTGCTATCCTGGCCACACAGCTGGATGATGAGCTTGGAGGTGGACCTGTGCAGGTAATTAACCAACCACAACTTCAGCCTTATTTGATATTCCTCAGTCACTTTATGTTTTGATTCACATCAGCGTACAGGAGTTGTGTAGAATACTGTAGTATGGTGGTAGGTCACTATGGAAGCTTAGTGGCTAAGGTGTTGGTCTACTGATCAGAAGGTTGTGAGTTTGAATCCCAGGTCCACAAAGCTGCCATTGTTGGGTTGTTGAACAAGGCCACAGGGAGGGTTAAGGGTCTTGCTCATTTGCCCAACAGTGGCAGCTTGGCGGTGCTGGGGCTTGAATCTCGACTTTTCAATCAACCACTGTTTCCTTGTCTTCATCCTCTTCACCTTCATCCTCTATGTTTTTCTTTCTTCCCTGTCCTTTTTTTTTTTTGGATTTGCTGCCCATATGTGGTGTGTTTCTAGGTGGCTGGTGCTCCTATCACTACTCAGGTAGACCCGTCTAAGACCAGCATGCCTCCTCACAGACACTGAATGTACTCTAGCCTTCACTTAGATAAAGAGAATGATTTTATCTTCTAGATAAAGCTGTTTTTCTCTGAGCATGTCAGTACAAAACAAAAAAATAAATCATAGGCCGTCATGCTGATGAAGTGACCTTTTCACAGAGGTGCCAGTATTTATAGGCTAAACATAGCATTTTCTGTTCTACAGCAATACAGGAAACCTAAAACAATGCTTTTTACTTCTTCAGTTAGTGCTCAGATGGAACACAAATAAAATTCATGCTTAACAACATACAGTTCACTGAAGGGGAAAGGGCTCGGGTGTAAAAGGTGTATTTGTTTTGTTTCTGGTCGGAGTTACATCCACTTCATGACAATTTTATCTTTGGCCTTTGACCTGTGAGTTTGGGAACCTCAGCCTTAAGAAGAGAGTCTCTGAGCTATTTATTAAAACAGTAGCACTATCTTTACATTCTAAGAGTATTGCGATGCACAATGGTCATGATTCGAGAAGATTCGCATGCCTGAATTCAGTGGACACTTTCTTGGTTGAGCTCTTTTTTTATAATGGATCATGTGTGCGCATTATGCTAATAATTGCTAAAAGGTCTTGGGCTGAACTGATTTTTCTTCACCTTCTTTCACAATAAGCATCTCGGGTTTGCTCGTGTGTTTGTTTGCTATTCTCTGTTAAACATTAGAATTTATGGATGTACTTGTATTGTGTGGTGTGTGAACTTGTGCATTTGCTGCATGTCAACTGCTAAAAAAAGTACACAGTTCTGTCAGAAATGTGCATAAATTTACCCAGGATACTGAATTTTATGCACATTCCTGACAGGAATATATATATATATATATCAGTCTCAGGAGCGTCGTCAGGCTCAGGAGGGACATTTAGGGGGCTTCATTTAAGTCCAAATCCTGCTGGAATCAGTCTGAACAGTAAACAACTCCATAATTCAGGCTGAGTAGAGCAGAAAAGCGAGACAGTTAGGCCCAGTGTTTAGGGGAGAGGAAGCAAAAGAGCTCTTTTTGTACGAAACTTGATGAAGCCAGATAAAAAAGCTGTTGGGAATGTTAACTCTATGACCAAACCACTCGGTATGATTAGTTCACAGATGCCACCTGGTGTAAAGGAATGAAATAACGCTTGTCTTTTACACTTTTGTGAATCAGCACTGTTAAGAGATTACCAGATAGGGTTGAATTTAAGAAACTGTACAAAATTACATGGTTTCCTCACACTTTTTACCACAGAATTGAATGCTTTGATAATTAGCTAGACAAAAGAATTATGTTTGTGTACTTGTTAAATAAATGGGACAAATCCAAGCTAGTTTGCTAGAGGTTTAGTTAGCTGGCTTGCTGTTTGGATGGGAGGAGTTTTAGCATAACAAGGTAAATTACTAGGTCCTGCTATCCTTTATGTGTATACATGTTCTTAGGCAGTTTTTAAGAGTTTATGCTACATTATATTATGATTCAGGTGTGATTATCTCTGATTATATCTGAATGTGTGTTTGTGTTTCTCAGGTACGTGTGGTTCAGGGTAAGGAGCCAGCACACCTCATTAGTCTGTTTGGTGGAAAGCCCATGGTGGTGTACCAGGGAGGCACGTCCAGGGAAGGAGGTCAGACCCAACCTGCGCAGACTCGCCTGTTCCAAGTGCGCTCCAGCACGGCGGGATGTACCCGGGCTGTGGAGGTCAGCATGTAACTCAAACACATTTCGAAACATACAACACGAATCTAATTTATGATTGTTTTCAACTTTTATATCAGTGAATTCTTGTGTAACTCAGATGTGTACATTTACACAGATTGGAGCTTAATTTCAAAACAGCTTTCTTGACAAAGTCTGATCTTGTCACTTCAGACAGATTTCAAGCAAATATCCTAGACTTAAGCCAGGAAGCTGTAATGGGGAGGCGGTAAAGCAGGGACCAAGAACATTACTGTCTTGAGGAAAGAGGAAAGAAGGAAAGAGGAAACATAAATTTGAAGGAAAGAGGAAACATAAATTTAAATTTTTATAATCACTTTTTATTTCTTCCAGTTGGTTATACTGAAAACAATAAATAAACAGTACTAGGGTGCAAAATAAAAGGGAAAGCAAGACTGAGCATTATAGTGAGCTGCAAAATTCTCTTAAATAAAGCCAGGCACAGGTAAGACTGATTGGATTAATTAGTTAGCAGGCTGACTCACTCACTTATGTCTCCCTCTAGTGGCCACAGTTGACCTAGCAGGCAAACATGTACTAAAGAGACTCTTGCAAGAGTTCATGCTTACTGGAATTTGTCCTCTCCAGATTGATGCTGTTTCCTCAAACCTGAACTCCAACGATGTCTTTGTCCTGGTGACCCCATCAGGCAGCTTCATGTGGGTCGGTGTTGGTGCCAGTGACACCGAGAAACAGGGAGCACAGCAGCTATGCGGTATCCTCGGGGTCACCACCTCTGAGATTGCAGAGGGTGGAGAGAGCGGTAATAGCACAGCTTATTAATCTGGGTTTATATTCTGGAAACATAACAAGACTGCATGTGTTTGTAGCTTCTGTTTCTGTTTCTAGCTCAGTGCATAAGGAGATTTTACTGTTCATTTGTGCGCAGGTGACTTCTGGGCAGCTCTGGGAGGAAAGACAGAGTACCGCACATCCTCCAGGCTGAAGGATAAGATGGACACTCACCCACCCAGACTGTTCGCCTGCTCCAACAAAACCGGCCGCTTCATTGTGAGTGTTGGACCAATATTCAATTCAAAAATAATCATTTTGATTGTGACTGGTCAGAATTGAACAAACTCTCCGGTACCAAATAACAGCACTTTTTGTTTGTTTTGTAGATTGAGGAGGTACCTGGGGAGATGACTCAAGAGGATCTGGCCACAGATGATGTCATGATCCTGGATACATGGGACCAGGTAACAAAGATCCTCTCTTTTACCAAACCCAAACAGACCCACACAAATAAATGAATTATTGAATGATTTCATAGAGAGCCAGTATGAATCCATATCGATGTCTCCTGGGGTTTCTGACTGCTCTGGTTGTGTTGCAGGTGTTTGTATGGATCGGTAATGAGGCACAAGAGGAGGAAAAGACTGAGGCAATGGCTTCAGGTGAGGCTCGTTAAACATCTCACTCATGAGTAATACATATGACAGTCTCAGATGTGTGGAAAGTACCTCATTATAGATGTTTTGCACGCTTACTGCTCATTGTTCTGTTATTCACCTTGCAGCACATTATTTAGTACCTATAATGAAACTAATATGAAAGGTATATAGTTAAAAGAGTTAGGTTATTAGATTATAAAATATTAGTGTGGGACGACTGAACATTTCTAAAACTCCATATTATCTTTTCAGCTGCCCGGTACATCGAGACAGACCCGGCCAACCGAGACCGCCGTACTCCTATTGTGAAGATCAAGCAGGGCTTCGAACCTCCCACGTTCACCGGCTGGTTCCTGGGATGGGACCACGACTACTGGAGCAGCGACCCTCTGGACCGCGCCATGGCCGAGCTCCAGATTTGAAACCTCTGACCTGACCTTTAAAAAAAAAAAAAAAAAAACCTCTGCCTTATTAAGGTTGCAGTGGAAGTTGCCCTTTGCCACTGATTGCAATATTTCCATCGGAGTAGTTGGGAGTTCAGTGTAAAAAGGCAACTTGTACATGCCGAACCTCATCTGTAGTCAGAAGCTTTAATTTTCACTTGCACTTTTTTTACTGCGTTTTAAAAGTAGGCATTGTATTTCTAACTGTATTTAAGTGCTACGCTGTCATTTCTAAAGTAGATCATGTATCTGAGGTGAACCTTTTTTCTTTCTTTCTTTTTTTTTTTATTTTTATGCCTCTTTTAGTCAGTCTGGAAAAACAGACCAAAAACAAATCGGATCATAATTTGTGATGTCTGTGATTCGCAGATATTGCTTCTAAAAAGGGTCTCAAATTATGAATCGCCAAGGAATTAAGAATGGTTATGACTGTTTAATGAGGCTTTTTTTTCCAAATATTGTTACTTGTCAGATTAACAAAGTAGTTCTACTGAGGCAAAAAATCCTGAAAGTGTGTTTTTAATAAAATGACACAATCTGGTTCTTCCTGTACGTTTGCATATAGTTTGTTTTCACATTCAAGCAGATTTGTAAAGGAGTTTAACCGCAATATTATCTTTCCTTAGATTGCACGTTCTTGTCAGTGGATTCGGAGCGCATTCATAAAATGCATGTGTGCATTAAATATGTAGTGCCTCAGAAATAGCAATAAACAAACATCATCATATGGTGTCATGAGGTTTTCCATCATGTAGCTATTCGTTCTGATGCTCAGGAGTTGTACAGGGATGTCTTCTCATTTTGAGCGGTTACAACAGTTTGACATTAACCCAAGAAAAGAACTCTGAAGATTACACTGTACAGAGCACACAGCATGTGACCAGGGCCTATTTGACTTTACGGACTGCTTGCTGAAAGGAAAAATCCAGGATTATATCCAATCAATGACATGCTTGTGGTGGTCTCGGTGTCTCTGTTGTATATGTCCCCTTATTAATGACCAACTTGACCATTTGTTTAGAAATAAATGTTCAGTATGCGACTCAAATACATTTACAGCATTTGGCAGACGCCGAATCCGGAGCGACGTACAACTCTGTGCCATAGTGACAAATTCCAGTCTTGGCTGCTTTTGTTTTCTAATCCCTGTTCCACAGATACCAAACAGATGCCATGTCTTACATATTCGTTGTCTTAAAATAAAATTGAATAAAACACCTCCTGTGCACCATTCATTAATAGTCTGATGTATTTACTGCGCTCGGATTATAATGAACAAACAGACCCGGACAAGACAAACGAGTTTTATGTGTTTACATTTACATGCATTGAAGATTAAGAAAGCAATACAAATGACCAGAACAAGTGTCAATGAGTGTAAATTAAGAAAAAAAATTATATAAGAAGATGACGCTGGACGACAATTACTCTGTTTTCTCTGAAACAGGAAGAGACGGAAGACAAAAAGAGCAGCAATGTGTACAAGATGCATACTGAATGGCTGAACCATGCAAAACATTTGCATAGGGCAGAAATTCGCATAGATTAATTTGTTCGTACAGAATAACAAACATTAATCTGCCCTCTTCTGCGTACGTCTGTGATAGGCCGGTGTCAATGT